>NC_092055.1:91318984-91501398 GCF_003086295.3 Arachis hypogaea | reverse complement strand
AGATAGAAGATATGATAAGAGAGGATATAGTTTAAAATTGAAAAGATATGAAAGATTTTTGAAAAAGATAAATCTAGATTTTGAAAAAGATAAGTGGAGATTTGAAAAAGATATTGATAGTTGAAAAGATAGATTTGTTTTGAAAATTTGAAAAGAGTTGGATTGAATTTGCAAAGAGGGTTGTGCTTATGGATTAAGATATATTTGATATTTTTAAGGTAGGGTTTTTAGAGATTGGGATTTTAGAAATCAGGGTTCTTAACATGTTTATGTAAAAAATCATGATTGAAATTAAAATTAAAATTAGAATGAAAAAATATAGAAAAACGAATTTACTCCTCCTACATCCTGGCGTTTGAATGCCCAAACACTGCCTGTTTTGGGCGTTCAACGCCCAAATGCTGCTCTCCTGGGCGTTCAACGCCCAATTGTTGCCCTTTTCCGGCATTGAACGCCAGAAGCTATCCTTACTGGCGTTCAGCGCCCACTGGATGCCCCTTTTGGGCGCTGAATGCCCAAAATAGGCCTTACTGGCGTTTTCTTGCCAGTGAGCTCTTTTCTCTGTTTTGTGTGTAGATTCCTTCTGTAACCCTGTGAATTATGAAATGATATTTACCTTGTATCAATGAACTCTATACAAACAAATAAAAAAAAAATAGAAATAGGGCAAAATGCTTAGAGGATTGATGCCCCATGGCTGGGTTGCCTCCCAGCAAGCGCTTCTTTATTGTCTTTAGCTGGACCTTGCTGAGCTTTTATCTAGCTTCAGCCTTGAGCATTCTTGCTCAACGTTGCCTTCAAGATAGTGCTTGATTCTCTGTCCATTGACAATGAACTCTTATCAGAATCAATATCTGAAGCTCCACATAACCATATGGTGATACACTTGTAATCACGTATGGTCCCCTCCACCGGGATTTAATTTCCCGGGGAATAGTCTGAGTCTAGAGTTAAACAGCAGAACCTTCTGTCCTGGTTCAAAGATTCTAGATGACAGCTTTCTGTCATGCCACTTTTTTTATTTCTCTTTATAAAGCTTGGCATTTTCGAAAGCTGTGAATCTGAATTCCTCTAGCTCATTTAACTGGAGCAATCTTTTTTCTCCTGCTAACTTGGCATCAAAGTTTAGGAATCTGGTTGCCCAGTAGGCTTTATGTTCCAGTTCCACGAGCAGGTGACATGCCTTACCATACACAAGTTGGTATGGAGAGGTCCCTATAGGGGTCTTGAATGCTGTTCTATAAGCCCACAGAGCATCATCCAAGCTCCGTGCCCAATCCTTTCTACGGGTACTTACTGTCCGTTCTAGGATTCTCTTTAATTCTCTGTTAGAGACTTCAGCTTGCCCATTAGTTTGTGGATGATATGGAGTAGCCACCTTATGGCGAATTCCATACCGAACCATGGCAGAGTAAAGCTGTTTATTGCAGAAGTGAGTGCCCCATCACTGATGAGTACTCTAGGGACACCAAACCTGCTAAAGATATGTTTCTGGAGGAACTTCAGCACTGTTTTAGTATCATTGGTGGGTGTGGCAATGGCCTCAACCCATTTTGATACATAGTCAACTGCCACCAGAATATAAGTGTTTGAGTATGATGGTGGAAAGGTCCCATGAAGTCAATTCCCCATACGTCAAACAACTCAATTTCCAAGATTCCTTGTTGAGGCATGGCGTAACCATGAGGCAGATTACCAGCTCTTTGGCAACTGTCACAGTTACGTACAAACTCTCGGAATCTTTATAGAGTGTGGGCCAATAGAAGCCACATTGGAGGACCTTGGTGGCTGTTCGCTCACCTCCGAAATGGCCTCCATATTGAGATCCATGGCAATGCCACAGGATCCTCTGTGCTTCTTCTCTAGGCACACACCTACGGATTATTCCATCTGCACATCTCTTAAAAGATAGGGTTCATCCACAAGTAGTACTTTGCATCAGTAATTAATTTCTTCTTTTGTATCCTGTTGTACTCCTTGGGTATGAACCTTGCAGCTTTATAGTTTGCAATATCGGCAAACCATGGTGTTTCCTGAATGGCAAATAAATGCTCATCCGGAAAAGTCTCAGAGATCTCAAGAGAGGGGAGGGGCGTCCCTTCTACTGGCTCTATTCGGGACAGATGATCAGCCACTTGGTTCTCTGTCCCTTTTCTGTCTCTTATTTCTATATCAAACTCTTGCAGAAGCAACACCCATCTGATGAGCCTGGGTTTTGAATCCTGCTTTGTGAGTAGATATTTAAGAGCAGCATGATCAGTATACACAATCACTTTTGATCCTACTAAGTATGATCTGAACTTGTCAATGGTGTAAACCACTGCAAGTAATTCTTTTTCTGTGGTTGTGTAATTTTTCTGGGCATCATTTAGAACGCGACTAGCATAATAAATGACGTGCAGAAGCTTGTCATGCCTCTGTCTTAACACT
Organism: Arachis hypogaea; assembly: GCF_003086295.3. Lineage (NCBI taxonomy): Eukaryota > Viridiplantae > Streptophyta > Magnoliopsida > Fabales > Fabaceae > Arachis > Arachis hypogaea. The sequence goes on along the minus strand of NC_092055.1, from coordinate 91,498,968 downwards.
GCACCAATGGCGTGATCACTGGCATCACACATTAGCTCAAATGGTAGTGTCCAGTCTGGTGCAGAAATAACTGGTGCTGTGACCAGCTTAGCTTTCAGCGTTTCAAACGCCTGCAGGCACTCTGTGTCAAACACAAATGGCGTGTCAGCAGCTAGCAGATTGCTTAGAGGTTTTGCGATTTTTGAAAAATCCTTTATAAACCTCCTATAGAATCCTGCATGCCCCAGAAAGCTTCTGATTGCCTTAACATTGGCAGGTGGTGGTAATTTTTCAATTATCTCTATTTTTGCTTGATCCACCTCTATTCCCTTGTTTGAGATTTTATGCCAAGAACAATCCCTTCAGTCACCATGAAGTGACATTTTTCCCAGTTTAAAACTAGGTTGGTCTCTTGGCATCTTTTCAGAACAAGTTTCAGGTGATCAAGACAGGAGCTGAATGAGTCTCCATATACTGAGAAGTCATCCATGAAGACTTCCAAAAATTTTTCCACCATATCAGAGAAAATAGAGAGCATGCACCTCTGGAAGGTTGCAGGCGCATTACACAGCCCAAATGGCATCCTTCTATAAGCAAACACTCCGGATGGACATGTGAATGCTGTTTTCTCTTGATCCTGAGGATCTACTGCAATCTGGTTATAGCCTGAGTAGCCGTCCAAAAAGCAGTAATAATCATGACCTGCTAGTCTTTCTAGCATCTGGTCTATGAATGGTAAAGGAAAATGATCCTTTCTGGTGGCTGTATTGAGCCTTCTGTAGTCAATACACATGCGCCACCCTGTAACTGTTCTTGTAGGAACCAGTTCATTTTTTCATTATGAATCACTATCATGCCTCCCTTTTTTGGGACGACTTGGACAGGGCTCACCCAGGGGCTATCAGAAATAGGATAAATAATCCCAGCCTCTAGTAATTTGGTGACCTCTTTCTGCACCACTTCCTTCATGGCTGGATTTAGCCGTCTCTGTGGTTGAACCACTGGTTTAGCATTATCCTCTAATAAGATTTTGTGCATGCATCTAGCTGGGCTTATGCCCTTAAGGTCACCTATGGACCACCCAAAGATGTCTTGTGTGTCCTTAGCACTTGAATAAGTGCTTCCTCTTCCTGTGAATTTAAGCAGAGCTTATGATCACTGGAAAAGTGTCACCTTCTCCAAGAAATGCATATTTCAAGGATGGTGGTAATGGCTTGAGCTCGGGTTTAGGAGGTTTTTCTTCTTCCAGAAGAAATTTCAGAGGCTCTTTCATGTCCTCTGAATCCTCTAAATCAGGCTGAACATCTTTAAAGATGTTTTCCAACTCTGATTCGAGACTCTCAGCCATGTTGATTTCTTCTACCAAAGAGTCAATAAGATCAACTTTCATGCAGTCTTTTGATGTATCAGGATGCTGCATGGCTTTGACAGCGTTCAACTTAAACTCATCATCATTGACTCTCAGGGTTATTTCCCCTGTTGGATGTCAATGAGGGATCGTCCAGTTGCTAGGAAGGGTCTTCTTAGAATGAGAGTAGCACTCTTGTGCTCCTCCATTTCCAGCAGAACAAAGTCAGTGGGAAAGGCGAATGGCCCAACTCTGACAATCATGTCTTCAATCACGCCTAATGGGTATTTAGTGGAGCCATCAGCAAGTTGGAGACATATCCGGGTTGGTTTAACTTCTTCAGTTAAGCCAACCTTTCTGATAGTGGATGCAGGTATTAGGTTGATGCTTACCCCAAGATCGCATAAAGCTGTCTTGGTGCATTGACCTTCTAATATTCATGGTATCAGAAAACTCCCAAGGTCTTTAAGCTTTTCAGGAAAGCTTTTCAGAATGACTGCACTGCATTCTTCAGTGAGGATAACTCTTTCTGTTTCTCTCCAATCCTTTTTATGACTCAAAATCTCTTTCATGAAGTTGGCATAAGAAGGTATTTGTTCACGTGCTTCTGCAAATGGAATCTTTATTTCAAGAGTCCTGAGATAATCTGCAAAGCGAGCAAATTGCTTATCCTGCTCCTCTTTCTGGAGTTTTTGAGGATAAGGTATCTTGGCTTTATATTCTTCAACCTTAGTTGCTATAGGTTTATTGCCTACAGAAGTGGTTGAAGAAGCCTTTTTAGAGGGGTTGCTTTCAGCATTTGTGTGTGTCTGATCCCTCACTGGCAATTGAGTGCCAGAGTTAGAAACTGGAGTGACGTTAGATGCCAACTCCTTATCTGTTCCTGGCGTCTGAACGCCAGAACTGTGCCCATTTTGGGCGTTCAGTGCCAGATCTTGCCCATTTTGGGCGTTCAACGCCAGATCCTTGCCTATTTTTGGCATTGAACGCCAGTCCTGCCTTGTTTCTGGCGTTGAACGCCAGTCCTGAGCATGGTCTGGGCGTTCAGCGCCAGCCTTCCACCAAATTTCTGGCATTTTAGTTCCAGAATTACTTTTCCCTGGGCTCTTACTGTCCTCAGGTGAATTTTGGGTGGTTTGCTCATTTCTTAGCTTTTTGCTGCCTTGAGGTGGGGTATTTAATGTTTTACCACTTCTTAATTGAACTGCTTGGCATTCTTCTGTTATTTGCCTTGACAGCTGCTGCTTTGTTTGCTTAAACTGTTCTTCCATATGTATATTAGCCATCCTTGTCTCTTGTAGTCTATCCTTGAATTCGGCTAACTGCTTTGTTAGAAAGTCCAATTGCTGATTGAATTCAGCAGCTTGTTTTACAGGACTGAGTTCAGCAGTTGCTGTTTTAACCTCTTCTTTCATGGAAGGGTCACTGCTTAGGTACAGATGCTGATTCCTGGCAACTGTATCAATGAGCTCTTGAGCCTCTTCAATTGTCTTTCTCATGTGGATAGATCCACCAGCTGAGTAATCTAGAGACATCTGAGCTCCTTCAGCAAGCCCATAATAGAAGATGTCTAACTGAACCCACTCTGAAAACATTTCATAAGGGCATTTTCGTAGCATCTCTCTGTATCTCTCCCAGGCATCATAAAGAGATTCACTATCTCCTTGTTTAAAGCCTTGGATGTCCAGCCTTAGCTGTGTCATCCGTTTTGGGGGAAAGCATTGATTCAGGAATTTTTCTGTCAGCTGGTTCCATGTCCTTATGCTGGCCTTAGGTTGGTTATTCAACCACCTCTTAGCTTGATCTTTTACAGCAAATGGAAACAGTAATAGTCTGTAGACATCCTGATCTATTTCTTTATCATGTACTGTGTCAGCAATCTGTAGAAACTGTGCCAGAAACTCTGTAGGTTCTTCCTGTGGAAGATCGGAATACTGGCAACTTTGCTGTACCATGATAATGAGCTGAGGATTCAACTCAAAGCTACTGACTCCAATGGAGGGTATGCAGATGCTACTCTCATATGAAGCAGTAGAGGGGTTAGAATATGACCCCAGAGTCCTCCTGGACTGTTCATTTCCGCTTAGGTCCATGATGGAGAAAGGGAGATGATGTAAAATAGAGAAAATGTTTTTATTTATTTATTTATTTATTTCGAAAATAAGATAAACATAAATAAAAATGAGTGAAGATTTTTGAAAAATTGAGGAGAGAGGAAGTGGTTAGGAAATATTTTTTTTTTTGGGGAAAACACCAAGGAACACTAAACTTAAAAATTTTAGGATCAAGAACACTTTGAAGACTCACGAGAATACAAGAACATGAAGGAAGAACACCAAACTTAAAATTTTTAGAAAACCAAACTAAAATTTTCAAAAAAAAACACAGAAAAATCAACAAGAAAATACCAAACTTAAAGTTTGGCACAGGATTTAATAGAAAAATTATTTTTGAAAAACATTTTAAAAAGAAAATAAGGATTCTAAAATTTTAACACGACAATAACAAGAGACTCTAAACCAAAAAAAGAGAAATTTTTCCTAATCTAAGCAACAAAATAAACCGTCAGTTGTCCAAACTCGAACAATCCCCGGCAACGGCGCCAAAAACTTGGTGCACGAATTGTGAATCACACTTTTCACAACTCGTACCACTAACCAGCAAGTGCACTGGGTCGTCCAAGTAATACCTTACGTGAGTAAGGGTCGAATCCCACGGAGATTGTTGATTTGAAGCAATCTATGGTTATCTTGCAATTCTTAGTCAGGAAGTCAATTTTATTTATCAGTTGAATTGCGAATAAACAAGAGAGTATGGGTTAAAGGTTACTTGTTATGCAGTAATGGAGAATATGTTGGAGTTTTGGAGATGCTTTGTCTTCTGAATCTCTGCTTTCCTCTGTCTTCTGATTCACGCACGCACGTCCTTCTATGGCAAGCTGTGTGTAGGTGGATCACCGTTGTCAATAGTTACCATCCATCCTTCCAGTGAAAAGGGTCCAGGTGCGCTGTCACCGCATGGCTAATCATCTGCAGGTTCTCAGTTGTACCGGAAGAGGATTTACTATCCTTTTGCGTCTGTCACTACGCCCAGCACTCGCGAGTTTGAAGTTCGTCACACTCATCCAATCCCAAAATCCTATTCGAAATACCACAGACAAGGTTTAGACTTTCCGGATTCTCATGAATGCCGCCATCAATCTAGCTTATACCACGGAGATTCTGATTAAGGAATCTAAGAGATATTCATTCAATCTGATGTAGAACGGAGGTGATTGTCAGACACACGTTCATGGATTGAGGAAGGTGATGAGTGTCACTGATCATCACCTTCTCCATAGTTAGGCGCGAATGGATATCTTAGATAGGAACACGCATGTTTGAATGGAAAATAGAAATACTTGCATTAATTCATCGAGACACAGCAGAGCTCCTCACCCCCAACAATGGAGTTTAGAGACTCATGCCATCAAAGAGTACAAAGTTCAGATCTAAAATGTCATCCGATACAAAATAAGTCTCTAAAAGTTGTTTAAATACTAAACTAGTAACCTAGGTTTACAAAAAATGAGTAAACTATGATGGGTGGTGCAGAGATCCACTTCTGGAGCCCACTTGGTGTGTGCTGGGGCTGAGACTTAAACAATTCACGTGCATAAGGCTGTTTTGGGCGTTCAACGCCAGGTTTGGATCCATTTCTGGCGTTGAACTCCAACTTTTAATCCTTTTCTGGCGCTGGACGCCGGAATTGGGCAGAGAACTGGCGTTGAACGCCAGTTTACGTCATCTATCCTTGAGCAAAGTATGGACTATTATATATTACCGGAAAGCCCTGGATGTCTACTTTCCAACGCAATTAGAAGCGCGCCATTTTGAGTTCTGTAGCTCCAGAAAATCCACTTTGAGTGCAGGGAGGTCAGAATCCAACAGCATCAGCAATCCTTTTTCAGCCTGAATAAGATTTTTGCTCAGCTCCCTCAATTTCAGCCAGAAAAATACCTGAAATTACAGAAAAACACACAACTCATAGTAAAGTCCAGAAATATGAATTTTTCCTAAAAACTAATGGAAATAAACTAAAAACTAACTAGAATATACTAAAAACTATATGAAATTAACCCCAAAAAGCGTATAAAATATCCGCTCATCACTTCCCAACACCAAACTTAGAGTTTGGATATGGGAGTTCAACACCAAACTTAGAGTTTGGTTGTGGCCTCCCAACACCAAACTTAGAGTTTGACTGTGGGAGCTCTGGTTGACTCTGTTTTGAGAGAAGCTTTTGATGCTTCCTCTCCATGTTTACAGAAGGGTAACCTTGAATTGTAAACACAAGGGAGTCCTCATTCAATTGAAAGACTAATTCACCTCTGTCAACATCAATCACAGCTCTTGTTGTGGCTAGGAAAGGTCTTCCAAGGATGATGGATTCATCCTCATCCTTCCCAGTATCAAGGATTATGAAATCAGCAGGGATGTAAAGGCCTTCAACCTTTACTAACATGTCCTCTACTTGTCCATAAGCCTGTTTTCTTGAATTGTCTGCCATCTCTAATGAGATTTTAGTAGCTTGCACCCCATAGATTCCCAGTTTCTCTATTATAGAGAGGGGCATGAGGTTTATCCCTGAACCAAGGTCACACAGAGCCTTTTCAAAGATCATGTTGCCTATGGTACAAGGTATTACGAACTTTCCAGGATCCTGTTTCTTCTGAGGCAATGTCAGTTGATCCAGATCACTTGGTTCATTGGTGAACAAGGGAGATTCATATTCCCAAGTCTCAATACCAAATAATTTGGCATTCAGCTTCATGATTGCACCAAGGTACTTGGTGTCTTGCCCTTCAGTAACATCCTCATTCTCTTCAGAAGAGGAATACTCATCAGAGCTCATGAAGGGCATAAGGAGGTTTAATGGAATCTCTATAGTCTCTAGATGAGTCTCAGATTCCTTTGGTTCCTCAGAGGGAAACTCCTTATTGATCACTAGAAATCCCAGGAGGTCTTCCTCCTTGGGATTCACGTCCTCTCCTTCCCTTACAGGTTCGGCCATGGTGATCAATTCAATGGCCTTGCACTCTCCTTTTATATTTTCTTCTGTATTGCTTGGGAGAGTACAAGGAGGGATTTCAGTGACCTTTTTACTCATCTGGCCCACTTGTGCTTCCAAATTTCTAATTGAAGACCTTGTTTCATTCATGAAACTCACAGTGGCCTTAGATAGATCAGAGACTAAGTTTGCTAAATTAGAGGTATTTTGTTCAGAGTTCTCTGTCTGTTGCTGAGTGGATGATGGAAAAGGCTTGCTATTGCTAAACCTGTTTTTTCCACCATTATTAAAGCCTTATTGAGGCTTTTGTTGATCCTTCCATGAGAGATTTGGGTGATTTCTCCATGAGGGATTATAGGTGTTTCCATAAGGTTCACCCAAGTAATTTACCTCTGCTATTGCAGGGTTCTCAGGATCATAAGCTTCTTCTTCAGAAGATGCCTCTTGAGTACTGTTGGATGTAGCTTGCATTCCATTCAGACTCTGAGAAATCATATTGACTTGTTGAGTCAATATTTTATTCTGAGCCAATATGGCATTCAGAGTATCAATTTCAAGAACTCCCTTCTTCATAGGCGTCCCATTACTCACAGGATTCCTCTCAGAAGTGTGCATGAACTGGTTATTAGCAACCATGTCAATGAGTTCTTGAGCTTCTGTAGGCGTTTTCTTTAGGTGAATGGATCCACCTGCAGAGGTATCCAATAACATATTAGCTAATTCAGACAGACCATCATAGAATATGTCCAGTATGGTCCATTCTGAAAGTATGTCAGAAAGACACTTTTTGGTCAGTCCTTTGTATCTCTCCCAAGCTTCATAGAAGGATTCACCTTCTTTCTGTCTGAAGGTCTGAACATCCACTCTAAGCTTACTCAGCTTTTGAAGAGGAAAGAACTTGGCTAAGAAAGCCTTGACCAGCTTATCCCAAGAGTTCAGGCTATCCTTAGGTTGAGAGTCCAACCATACTTTAGCTCTGTCTCTTACAGCAAAAGGGAAAAGCATGAGCCTGTAGACTTTAGGATCTACTCTATTAGTCTTAACAGTATCACAGATCTGCAAGAATTTAGTTAAGAACTAAAAAGGATCTTCAGATGGAAGTCCATGAAACTTGCAGTTTTGTTGCATCAGAGAAACTAATTGAGGTTTAAGCTCAAAATTGTTTGCTCCAATGGTAGGGATGGAGATGCTTCTTCCATGTAAATTGGAATTAGGTGCAGTGAATTCACCAAGCATCCTCCTTGCATTATTATTATTTTCGGCTGCCATCTCCTCTTCCTGTTCGAAAATTTCTGAAAGGTGCTTGCTGGATTGTTGTAATTTAGCTTCTCCTAGTTTCCTCTTCAGAGTCCTTTCAGGTTCTGGATCTGCTTCAACAAGAATATTCTTGTCCTTGCTCCTGCTCATATGAAAAAGAGGGAACAGAAAGATAATAATAATAGGGATCCTTTTTACCCAGGTATAGAGGTCCCTGTGTGAGTAGAAGAAAAGAAGAAGAGAAGAAAAGAAGAAGGGAAAATCTGAACTCAGAGAGAGAGAGGGAGAATTTTCGAAAATTATTTTTGAAAAAGAGTTAGTGATTTTCGGAAATAGTTTTTGAAAAAGGTTAGTAATTTTCGAAATTTAAAATCAAAAATTAAAATAATTAGTTAATTAAAAAGAAAATTTGAAAAAGAGGAAGATATTTTCGAAAATTAGAGAGAGAGAGAGAGAGTTAGTTAGGTAGTTTTGAAAAAGATAAGAAACAAACAAAAAGTTAGTTAGTTAGTTGAAACAAATTTGAAAATCAATTTTGAAAAGATAAGAAGTTGAGAAGTTAGAAAAGATATTTTAAAATCAAATTTTTGAAAAAGATAAGATAAGAAGATATTTTTGAAAAGATATGATTGAAATTAGTTTTGAAAAAGATTTGATTTTTAAAATCACAATTAATGACTTGATTCACAAGAAATCACAAGATATGATTCTAGAACTCAGAGTTTGAATCTTTCTTAACAAGTAAGTAACAAACTTGAAATTTTTGAATCAAAACATTAATTGATGATGTTATTTTCAAAAATTATGTGATAAAGATAAAAAAAAGATTTTTGAAAAATATTTTAAAAAATTTTCGAAAATAAATAAGAAAAGTGAAAAAGATTTGATTTTTGAAAAGATTTTGAAAAAGATAAGATTTTTAAATTGAAAATTTGATTTGACTCATAAAAACAACTAAATTTTAAAAATTTTTGAAAAAGTCAAATCTAATTTTCGAAATTTTAAGAGAGAAAAAGGGAAAGATATTTTTTTGATTTTTGAATTTTTAATGATGAGAGAGAAAAACATGAAAATGATGCAATGCATGAAAATTTTGGATCAAAACAATGAATGCATGCAAGAATGCTATGAATGTCAAGATGAACACCAAGAACACTATGAAGATCATGATGAACATCAAGAACTTATTTTTGAAAATTTTATATGCAAAGAAAACATGCAAGACACCAAACTTAGAAATCTTTCATGTTTAGACATTATGAATGCAAAAATGCATATGAAAAACAAGAAAAGACACAAAACAAGAAAACATCAAGATAAAACAAGAAGACTTACCAAGAACAACTTGAAGATCATGAAGAATACTATGAATGCATGAATTTTTCGAAAATTTTATGCAAACATTAAAATATGCAATTGACACCAAACTTAAAAATTGACTCAAGACTCAAACAAGAAACATGAAATATTTTTAATTTTTATGATTTTTTTATTTTTTTGTATTTTATATTTTTTTTTCGAAAACACAGGAGAAAATTTTTGAAAGATTTTTTTGAAAATTTTTTTGAAGTAAGTAACAAAAAGAAAATTACCTAATCTGAGCAACAAGATGAACCGTCAGTTGTCCAAACTCGAACAATCCCCGGCAACGGCGCCAAAAACTTGGTGCACGAAATTGTGATCATCAATGGCGCCATCAACATGGTACGCTCAATTGTAATCTCAACTTTTTATCACAATTTCGCACAACTAACCAGCAAGTGCACTGGGTCGTCCAAGTAATAAACCTTACGCGAGTAAGGGTCGATCCCACGGAGATTGTTAGTATGAAGCAAGCTATGGTCATCTTGTAAATCTCATTCAGGCGGATATAAAATAGTTATGGAGTTTTCAAATATAAATAATAAAATAAGGATAGAAATACTTATGTAAATTATTGGTGAGAATTTCAGATAAACGCATAGAGATGCTTTTGTTCCTCTAAACCTCTGCTTTCCTGCTGTCTTCATCCAATCAGTCTTACTCCTTTCTATGGCTAGCTTTATGTAAGGACATCACCATTGGCAATGGCTACTTTTGATCCTCTCTGTAAAATGGTCCGATGCGCTGTCACTGCATGGCTAATCATCTGAGATTCTCGATCATGCTAGAATGGGATTCACCCTCCTTTTGCATCTGTCACTACGCCCAGCACTCGCGAGTTTGAAGTTCGTCACAGTCATTCAATCCCAGAGTCCTACTCGAAATACCACAGACAAGGTTTAGACTTTCCGGACTCTCATGAATGCTGCCATCAATCTAGCTTACACCACGAAGATTCTGATTAAGAGATCTAAGAGATACTCATTTAATCTAAGTCAAGCACGCGTTCATAGGGAATGATGATGATTGTCACGTTCATCACATTCAGGTTGAAGTGCGAATGAATATCTTAGAAGCGGAATAAGTTGAATTGAATAGAAAAATAGTAGTATTTTGCATTAATCTTTGAGGAACAGCAGAGCTCCACACCTTAATCTATGGAGTGTAGAAACTCTACCGTATGAAAATACATAAGTGATAATAGAGGGTAAGCATGGCCGAGTGGCCAGCCTCCCATGGAGGTCTAGAGATCTAAAAATGATCAAAAGATGTTCAAAGACCCTAAGATGTCTAATACAATAGTAAAAAGTCCTATTTATAATAAATTAGCTACTAGAGTTTACAGAAGTAAGTAATTGATGCATAAATCCACTTCCGGGGCCCACTTGGTGTGTGCTTGGGCTGAGCTTGAATGTTACACGTGCAGAGGCTCTTTCTGGAGTTGAACGCCATGTTGTAACGTATTTCTGGTGTTCAACTCTGGTTTGTGACTTGTTTCTGGCGTTTAACTCCAGACAACAGTGTAGAACTGGCGTTCAACGCCCTTTTACGTCATCTAAACTCGTTCAAAGTATGGACTATTAAACATTGCTGGAAAGCCCTGGATGTCTACTTTCCAACGCAATTAGAAGCGCGCCATTGTGAGTTCTCTAGCTCCAGAAAATCCACTTTGAGTGCAGGGAGGTCAGAATCCAACAGCATCAGCAGTCCTTCTTCAACCTCTGAATCTGATTTTTGCTCAAGTCCCTCGATTTCAGCCAGAAAATACCTGAAATCACAGAAAAACACACAAACTCATAGTAAAGTCCAGAAATGTGAATTTAACATAAAAACTAATAAAAACATCCCTAAAAGTAACTAGATTCTACTAAAAACATACTAAAAACAATGCCAAAAGGCGTATAAATTATCCACTCATCAGAGTACTAGGAGGGATTTCAGTTCTCCTTTTACTCAACTGGCCTACTTGTGCCTCCAAATTTCTAATGGAGGACCTTGTTTCATTCATGAAACTTACAGTGGCCTTAGATAGATCAGAGACTAAGTTTTCTAAATTAGAGGTATTTTGTTCAGAGTTCTCTGTCTGTTGCTGAGTGGATGATGGAAAAGGTTTACTATTGTTAAACCTATTTCTTCCACCATTATTAAAACCTTGTTGAGGCTTTTGTTGATCCTTCCATGAGAGATTTGGGTGATTTCTTCATGAGGGGTTATAGGTGTTTCCATAAGGTTCACCCATGTAATTCACCTCTGCTATTGCAGGGTTTTTAGGATCATAAGCTTCTTCTTCAGAAGATGCCTCTTGAGTACTGTTGGATGCAGCTTGCATTGCATTCAGACTCTGAGAAATCATATTGACTTGCTGAGTCAATATTTTGTTCTGAGCCAATATGGCATTCAGAGTATCAATTTTAAGAACTCCCTTCTTCATTGGCATCCCATTACTCACAGGATTCCTCTCAGAAATGTACATGAACTGGTTATTAGCAACCATGTCAATGAGTTCTTGAGCTTCTGCAGGTGTTTTCTTTAGGTGAATGGATCCACCTGCAGAAGTATCCAATGACATTTTAGCCAATTCAGATAGACCATCATAGAATATATCCAGGATGGGCCATTCTGAAAGCATGTCATAAGGACACTTTTTGGTCAATTCTTTGTATCTCTCCCAAGCTTCATAGAGGGATTCACCTTCTTTCTATCTGAAGGTTTGAACATCCACTCTAAGCTTACTCAGCTTTTGAGGAGGAAAGAACTTGGCTAAGAAAGCCTTGACCAGCTTATCCCAAGAGTTCAGGCTATCCTTAGGTTGAGAGTCCAACCATACTCTAGCTCTGTCTTTTACAGCAAAAGGGAAAAGCATGAGCCTGTAGACTTCAGGATCTACTCCATTAGTCTTAATAGTATCACATATCTGCAAGAATTCAGTTAAGAACTGAAAAGGATCTTCAGATGGAAGCCCATGAAACTTGCAGTTCTGCTGCATCAGAGAAACTAATTGAGGTTTCAGCTCAAAATTGTTTGCTCCAATGGCAGGAATGGAGATGCTTCTTCCATGTAAATTGGAATTAGGTGCAGTAAAGTCACCAAGCATTCTTCTTGCATTATTATTATTATCGGCTGCCATCTCCTCTTCTTGTTCAAAAATTTCTGAAAGGTTGTCTCTGGACTGTTGTATTTTAGCTTCTCTTAGTTTCCTTTTCAAAGTCCTTTCAGGTTCTGGATCTGCTTCAACAAGAATATTCTTGTCTTTGCTCCTGCTCATATGAAAAAGAGGGACAAAAAAATAATAATAATAATAGGGATCCATTTTACCACAGTATAGAGGTCCCTGTGTGAATAGAAGAAAAGAAGAAGAGAAAATCTGAACTCAGAGAGAGAGAGGGGGTTCGGATTTTTGGTGAGTGAGGAAGGGATGTTAGTAAATAAATAAACAAATAGAAGAAGATGAGAGGGGGAAGTGAATTTTCGAAAATAATTTTTGAAAAAGAGTTTGTGGTTTTTGAAAATAGTTTTTGAAAAAGGTTAGTGATTTTTTTAAATTTTGAAATCAGAAGTTAAAATAATTAGTTAATTAAAAAGAAATTTTGAAAAAGAGGGAAGATATTTTCGAAAATTAGAGAGAGAGGGAGTTAGTTAGGTAGTTTTGAAAAAGATAAGAAACAAACAAAAAGTTAGTTAGTTAGTTGAAACAAATTTGAAAATCAATTTTGAAGAGATAGGAGGATAAGAAGTTAGAAAGGATATTTTAAAATCAAATTTTTAAAAAGATAAGATAAAGAGATATTTTTGAAAAGATATGATTGAAATTAGTTTTGAAAAAGATTTGATTTTTAAAATCACAATTAATGACTTGATTCACAAGAAATCACAAGATATGATTCTAGAACTTAAAGTTTGAATCTTTCTTAACAAGCAAGTAACAAACTTGAAAATTTTGAATCAAAACATTAATTGATGATGTTATTTTCGAAAATTATGTGGTAAAGATAAGAAAAAGATTTTTGAAAAAATATTTTTAAAATTTTCGAAAATAACTAAAAAATGAAAAAGATTTGATTTTTGAAAAAGATTTTGAAAAAGATAAGATTTTTAATTGAAAATTTGATTTGACTCATAAAAACAACTAGATTTTAAAAATTTTTGAAAAAGTCAAATCTAATTTTCGAAATTTTAAGAGAGAAAAAGGGGAAGATATTTTTTTGATTTTTGAATTTTTAATGATGAGAGAGAAAAACATGAAAATGATGCAATGCATGAAAATTTTGGATCAAAACAATGAATGCATGCAAGAATGCTATGAATGTCAAGATGAACACCAAGAACACTATAAAGGTCATGATGAACATCAAGAACATATTTTTTAAAATTTTATATGCAAAGAAAATATGCAAGACACCAAACTTGGAAATCTTTCATGTTTAGACACTATGAATGCAAAAATGCACATGAAAAACAAGAAAAGATGCAAAACAAGAAAACATCAATATCAAACAAGAAGACTTACCAAGAACAACTTGAAGATCATGAAGAACACTATGAATGCATGAATTTTTCGAAAATGCAAGATGAACATGCAATTGACACCAAACTTAAAATCTGACTCAAGACTCAAACAAGAAACATGAAAAATATTTTTGATTTTTATGATTTTCTAATTTTTTTGGATTTTTGTATATTATTATTTTTTTTTCTTTTAATTTTTTCGAAAACAGGTAAGAGATTTTTGAAAGGTTTTTGATTAATTTTTGAAAATAAAACAAAAAGAAAATTACCTAATCTGAGCAACAAGATGAACCGTCAGTTGTCCAAACTCGAACAATCCCCGGCAAAGGCACCAAAAACTTGGTGCACGAAATTGTGATCTCAGGCAACGGCGTCAAAAACTCTGTACGCACGTCTTAATAATTGTTTTTCATTTACAACTTTGATACAACTAACCAGCAAGTGCACTGGGTCGTCCAAGTAATAAACCTTACGTGAGTAAGGGTCGATCCCACGGAGATTGTTGGTATGAAGCAAGCTATGGTCACCTTGTAAATCTCAGTCAGGCGGATATAAAATAGTTATGGAGTTTTCGAAAATAGATAATAAAATAAGGATAGAAATACTTATGTAAATCATTGGTGAGAATTTCAGATAAGCGCATAGAGATGCTTTCGTTCCTCTGAACCTCTGCTTTCCTGCTGTCTTCATCCAATCAATCCTACTCCCTTCCATGGCTGGCTTTATGTAAGGACATCACCGTTGTCAATGGCTACTTTTTATCCTCTCTGGAAAATGGTCGGATGCGCTGTCACTGCATGGCTAATCGTCTGGAGGTATCACCCTTGTCAATGGCTGCATCCCATCCTCTTGTGAAAATGGTCCAAATGCTCTGTCACAGCACGGCTAATCATCTGAGGTTCTCGATCATACTGGAATAGGATTCACCCTCCTATTCATGGCTTTCTCTAAATTGAACTTGATAGTCTTGTCTCCAACCTCAAAGGAATATGTGCCGGTGAAGGCATCTAACTTGAATTTAGAGGTCTTGAGGAATGGTCTACCAAGTAGAACGGAGGATGAGCTTCTATTTTCTGTTGGAGGAATTTCAAGGATGTAAAAGTCAACCGGAAAAACCAAATCCTTGATCGCCACAAGTACATCTTCCGCTATTCCCATAACCGTGATCACACTTTTATTGGCTAAAGGAAACCTCGCCGCCGACTTCTTTAATGGAGCTAAATTCAACCGCACATAGATAGAGAGTGGCATGATGCTTACACAAGCTCCCAAGTCACACATACAATCATGAAAAGTGCGTCGACCAATACAACAAGACACTAAACAAGGTCCAGGGTCACCACACTTCTTTGGAATAGGTTCCATCAAGGAAGAAATTGAACTACCCAAGGATAATGTCTCCAATTCTCCTATCCTATCTTTGTGTGTACACAAGTCTTTCAAAAATTTTGCATACTTTGGAATTTGTTGAATAGCATCAAGAAGTGGTATGGTTACCTCAACCTTATTGAATACTTGAAGCATGTTCAAATCAAATTCCGGTGTTTTCTTTGCCTTCTTCACCATGGAAGGGAATGGAATAGGAATGGACTCATCCACTATAGCTTTTCTCTTAAGTTCCTTGAGATTTACTCCTTCTTCCTTATACCTTTTGTCTACTACCTCTTCTTCATGTGGAGCTTCAACAACTATTTCTTCCTCATGAATGTCTCCCATGACCCTTGGAGTTATCTCCACCAATGTAGTTCCCGACCGTAGAGTGATGGCGTTGAGACCGCCCTTTGGGTTTGGTTGGGGTTGGGATGGAAGGTTAGAAGAACTGGAGGGTTGGTTGGTGTTGTTGTTGGGAGTTGGTGGTTGGGTTGGCATAGTCATCTTTGAAAGCATGTTGGTGAGGTTAGCCAATTGAGCGCCCAAGGCATCAAATTGAGCCTTGTTACTCTCATCTCGCTTCTCCATGGCGGCTCTAAGCTCATCAACTTGATTGTTGGAAAATGGAGGAGTTTGGTTAGGTTGTTGTCTATGGTGTGGAGCTTGGTACTTGGTGTAGTTATTTTGGTTTTGGTTGGGGTGGCTGGTGCACGAAATTGTGATCTCAGGCAACGGCGTCAAAAACTCTGTACGCACGTCTTAATAATTGTTTTTCATTCACAACTTCGATACAACTAACCAGCAAGTGCATTGGGTCGTCCAAGTAATAAACCTTATGTGAGTAAGGGTCGATCCCACGGAGATTGTTGGTATGAAGCAAGCTATGGTCACCTTGTAAATCTCAGTCAGGCGGATATAAAATAGTTATGGAGTTTTCCAAAATAGATAATAAAATAAGGATAGAAATACTTATGTAAATCATTGGTGAGAATTTCAGATAAGCGCATAGAGATGCTTTCGTTCCTCTGAACCTCTGCTTTCCTGCTGTCTTCATCCAATCAATCCTACTCCCTTCCATGGCTGGCTTTATGTAAGGACATCACCGTTGTCAATGGCTACTTTTTATCCTCTCTGGAAAATGGTCCGATGCGCTGTCACTGCATGGCTAATCGTCTGGAGGCATCACCCTTGTCAATGGCTGCATCCCATCCTCTTGTGAAAATGGTCCAAATGCTCTGTCACAGCACGGCTAATCATCTGAGATTCTCGATCATACTGGAATAGGATTCACCCTCCTTTTGCGTCTATCACTACGCCCAGCACTCGCGAGTTTGAAGTTCGTCACAGTCATTCAAACCCAGAGTCCTACTCGGAATACCACAGACAAGGTTTAGACTTTCCGGACTCTCATGAATGCCGCCATCAATCTAGCTTATACCATGAAGATTCTGATTAAGAGATCCAAGAGATACTCATTCAATCTAAGGTGGAACGGAAGTGGTTGTCAGGCACACGTTCATAGGGAATGATGATGATTGTCACGTTCATCACATTCAGGTTGAAGTGCGAATGAATATCTTAGAAGCGGAATAAGTTGAATTGAATGGAAAAATAGTAGTACTTTGCATTAATCCTTGAGGAACAACAGAGCTCCACACCTTAATCTATGGAGTGTAGAAACTCTACCGTTGAAAATACATAAGTGAAAGGTCTAGGCATGGCCGAATGGCCGGCCCCCAAAACGTGATCAAAGATGATCCGAAGATCATAAGATGTCTAATACAATAGTAAAAAGTCCTATTTATACTAAACTAGTTACTAGGGTTTACAAAAGTAAGTAATTGATGCATAAATCCACTTCCGGGGCCCAATTGGTGTGTGCTTGGGCTGAGCTTGAATGTTACACGTGCAGAGGCTCTTTCTGGAGTTGAACGCCAGTTTGTAACGTGTTTCTGGCGTTCAACTCTGGCTTGTGACGTGTTTCTGGCGTTTAACTCCAGACAGCAGCGTAGAACTGGCGTTCAACGCCTTTTTACGTCATCTAAACGCGGTCAAAGTATGGACTATTATATATTGCTGGAAAGCCCTGGATGTCTACTTTCCAACGCAATTGGAAGCGCGCCATTTTGAGTTCTGTAGCTCCAGAAAATCCACTTTGAGTGCAGGGAGGTCAGAATCCAACAGCATCAGCAGTCCTTCTTCAACCTCTGAATCTGATTTTTGCTCAAGTCCCTCAATTTCAGCCAGAAAATACCTGAAATCACAGAAAAACACACAAACTCATAGTAAAGTCTAGAAATGTGAATTTAACATAAAAACTGATGAAAACATCCCTAAAAGTAACTAGATTCTACTAAAAATATACTAAAAACAATGCCAAAAAGCGTATAAATTATCCGCTCATCAGTGGCCTTGGTTGGCTTGGTAGTTGGTGTTGTTATGGTGGTATTGGGATGAGGGTTGGTTATTGTTGTGGTGAGAAGAAGAGTTGTTCCATCTTTGGTTTTGATTGCTTCCTTGTGCATTATCTCTCCACCCTTGATGTTGATTACCACCTTGATGGTAATTGTTTTGGCTTTGAGAAGGATAAGGTGGACGGTTGTTGTAATTCACATTGGCTACTACAAGAGCATGTTCCTCTTGAATTTGATGCCATTTATCGGTGTAATGTGTGGTGCTAGAGCACAAACCACAAATCCTAGGAGGGCCTTCAAGTTGAGCAATCGGAGGTGGGGCTTGGACGGCTTGGATGGAGTAATATTCCTTTTGATCCTTTTGTATTTGGGTAAGGATGGTAGTCATATCTCCAAGTGCTTTGGTTAGACTTGATTCGGAAGGGGATG
This sequence comes from Arachis hypogaea, assembly GCF_003086295.3. Lineage (NCBI taxonomy): Eukaryota > Viridiplantae > Streptophyta > Magnoliopsida > Fabales > Fabaceae > Arachis > Arachis hypogaea. The sequence continues at coordinate 91,481,253 of NC_092055.1, read as the reverse complement.
GTTCTACCACACCCTTGAGATGATTGCTTCTCACCCTTGTGTGTTGTGTAGCCTTGGCAACATTCTTTATCAAATTCCAAGCTTCTCCCTCCGTCTTGTTTTTCGAAAGGGAACCACCGTTAGAAGCAGTAAGTAATCTTCTATCTTCCACACAAAGACCTCCGGTGAAGTAGCTAATGAGCAAGTGAGTATTCATTCCATGATGCGGACAAGATTCCAATAGCCTCTTGAACCGAGACCAATACTCATACAAACTCTCTTGGTCTCTTTGCATTGTGCCCGAAATCTCCTTCCGGATGTAGTCGGTCTTCTCCGGTGGGAAGAATTTATCTAGAAACTCTCTTTTCAAGAAATCCCAATTAGTCACAATCTTATCTGGTAGCGAATAAAACCATGTCTTTGCTTTCCCTTCAAGAGAGAAAGGGAAGGCAAAAACCATGATAGCCACCTCATCGGCTCCATGCCTTCGAGCCGTAGAACAAGCAAATTGAAAATCTCTTAAATGTCGGATGGGGTCTTGACCCGGCAACCCATGATATTTAGGAAGTAGATGTATCATGCTACTCTTCAATTCAAAGTTTGGATCAAGGTTAGGATACCTTACTTGCAACATTTGAAGTATGATATCCGGAGCTCCTTGCTCATGCAAAGTGATCCGTCGTGGCTCCGCCATGTGTGGCTCACTTGTAGGATGTAAAGACGTGTTATTAGTGCCAACAGAAGAATAGGAAGTAGCGGACTCCAAGTCACTCTCGGTATCGCCTAGTGATTCGGTATGTTCCTCAAGAGAGGCCGAAGTACTAGCCGTATAATCCAACCGCCGTCTAGCTTGCCGAGTATGTAACAAAGTTCTTTCAATTTCGGGATCAAAATCGACTAAGCTAGAATTCGGTTGAGACCGAGTCATCAAACTTGAGAGTCATAGCACAAATATAAAAGAAATCTAAACTATATCTAAGTATTGAAAGTAATTAAGCTATCTACAATATTCACATATTCACATAACCAATATCAAGGCATATGTTGCAACCATTCCCCGGCAACGACGCCAAAAATTTGATGGTGCCCAAGGATGTATAACGGTTCGAAATCCCACAAAATAACTCCGTTGTTAGTATAGTCCAAACCAACAACAAGCCTTGGGTATCAAATTTAGAAGAGGGATTTGGTTGTCACAAGTTCAACCCCAATAAAAATAACCGAAGTATTCAAACCTCGGGTCGTCTCACAAGGAATGGGCAAACACGTGCTTCAACATTGGTTAGAAATCCGGGGTTGTGAGTCATGAGCAAGAAAATAAATGGGAATCTTAACAAGCAAGCAATCTTATAATGCAAGAAACTAATTCAATTAACTAAGCAAAATATGAGCAATTCCAAGCTAACAAAATAACATCCAATATGATTCTATTCTAAACTAAACAAGTAACTATAACTAAAACAAGTACTTAAGAATTTGGATTTTTAAATAGGAATGATAAAAGCAACTCTTGGCTAGGCATGGGAATTGGGGTCACCATCCTTGTCTAATAACCATATCTTGACAATTATAAGGAACCAAACTTATTAAGTCTACTTCTATACTTGAAGTATGTCAAATGGTTTGGTCAACATCAACCCATAAGTTCTAACTTCACTACTAATTGACTTAGTAGAAGGTTAGCGTCAATGGCTATCAAATTGACCACTAAGGGCTCCCAAATCATCAAATCCATTAGACCCAATGACTCAAGTTTACCCAATTCCCTTAGCCTAGGCCAAGAGTAAAGAGAACTACTCCATAATCAAAGTAAACAATTCATCAAACACATGGTAAGCATTAACAAAAGACATGTTCAAAATAGCAATTATATTGAAATCAACAAGTACCCACTAACAATTATCAACATACAATCATCCAAACAACATAATTAATCATAGAAATCATCAATGTAACATCAACAAGTCAAGATTCACAACATTCATGAAATGGGTATAAAATGACAATTGATAAGAATTCATAAAACCATCACAAGATTTAAGCAAAATTATACTAAGGAATTCAAATTGAACAATTAAAACTAGTAATTAACAAGATCCAATTCACAATTCAACAAGAGAAGATCAAATTAAAACTAGATCTAGATAGGAACAAGAGTTTCTCTCTCTAGAAGAACAAAGAACCAAAAACTAGCTAAAATTATGTCTTAGTGTAAAATGATTGATCCCCCCTTTCCCCCTAGCATCCTTGGGTCTTTTTCATGCAGAAATAGCTTGAAATTGGGCCTGATGAGCCTCAGAAATCGCGAGGCACGATTTCCTTTAATGAGGTCACGTGCAGCTTCCCGCGCGTACGCGCCATGCGTGCGTGCGCGCCGATTGCTTTTGTGATCCACGCGTGCGCGCCAAGTGCGCGTGCACATCGATAGGAATCTTCTGATCCGCATGGAGGCGTCCATCCTTGCGCGCCACTTCCAGCCATCCTCATCCACGCGTGCGTGTAGAGTGCGCGTGCGCACCAATGCTGCTTTTCCCAAAATTCAAATCTTCATGTTCCTCCCTTTTGTACATGCTTTCTTTCTCTCTTCTAGGCCATTCCTACCCAATAATTCCTGAAATCACTCAACAAATACATCACGACATTGAATGGCAATAGAAGAGGATTAAAATATGGCAATTTTAAGGCAAAATAAGCATGTTTTTCATCATAGAGCAATATTAGGAAGTGAACACAAAACCATGCATTTCTTGTGAATAAGTGTGAGAAATATTGACAAAACCCCCAAATTCTACACAATATAAACCACAAAATTGGGGTTTATCAGTGTGCGAGCGAACAGAAGAGGGAAGGGGGTTGGTGCACACGCACAGCCTGTGCGTGCGCTGCGACCAGAGGGGTCGCCAAGGTCTGTGCGGGTGCACCGGTGCTATGCGCTCGCACAGGTGTGTTGTTTTTTTTTGGCGTGCGTGCAGACGCACCTAAGGAGAAAAGAAGGTGGTGTGCACGTGCACCAGCCTTGCGCGTGCTACGAACAGAGGGAGTATTTAAGGGTGTACGTGCGCACGTAGCTGTGCGCACACACAAGAACTGAAAAACAGGGGAACTGTGCGGACGCACAGGGCTGTGCGGACGCACAGGGCTGTGCGTACGCACAGGTCTTTGTTCCTGCAACAAAAATTTTGCCTCTAAGGGATCAGTCTTGACATCTAAAACAGGTTTTCAAGTCCCAAAACATCACAAAACTCCCAAAAACACATTATTTCACTAAGATTACTTAACAAACATGAAAATAAATCCAACCAACCAAGAAAAATAGTCAATTATTCCTGAAACAAAAGGTAAAAGAGAGAAAGTTAGAAGGATATTACCATGGTGGGGTGTCTCCCACCTAGCACTTTGGTTTATAGTCCTAAGTTGGACTTGGTGAGGAGATCCTTGTTAGGGCAGCTTATGCTTCCACTCCTCCTTGAATCTCCAACCAAGTTTGCTATTGATTCGACCTCTGGGGTCCCAAATGAGTTGCATCAAACTCTTAAGAGACTTCAAGCTAGCAACTAGGATCCTTAAGTATTGATTCTTGAAATATATGCCCGGATCCCATACTTGAATTCCTCTATCACTATTGATATGCTTCTGCACTCCTCAGAATCCACTACATTGACTCTTGCACCATAATTGAGCTCTGAATGTTAAGTTGGCTCCTTGGTTGAACATCCCGTTTCTTGGCCAATCAACATTCTTCTCTTTACCATCTACTACTCCAAGAAAGATTTGAAGTTGACCGTCTGTTTCTAAAATTGCATATTGATGTGGGGCTAGAAATCTTGTTGGAGAAGCCTCCACCCGCTCAATTCGCTCTTGCACAACTATCGTCACTTCTTGGCAACTACCATCTTCCTCAACCTCTTTTGAATCTTCTTCATCATCACTGAAGTAAAAAATTGGAGGTTGTGTGAAGTCCACATCAATATCTCCTTCCAAACTTGATAATGGAGGTTCATAAAGGTCATAGAAGGAATTACCCAAGTTGGACAAAAAATCTTGAATGATGGAATCCTCTTGATCAATTCCTACCCACTCTTCATTTATCTCCTTTTGCACTTCATGTTGTGACTTGACGTCTTCTTCTCGATTTTGCAATTCTTCTTTCACTCCACACTTTTCACTTGGTCCCATACATTCATCCACTAGAATTTCTTGCTTCTGGCATGAACGCAATGAAGCTAAATGACATAAAGCTTTTGCTAAGGTAGACATGACTTGTTCTTGCTTTCTCCGAAACTCTTGTTGTTCTTGAATGAGCATGAAAAGTACTTCTTGTGTGGCTTGATCCATATATGAAGATGAAGATTGAGGTGATGAAGGTTGACAATCAAACTCATGAGGGTAAGAATTTTGGTTTTTGGTGCACGAAATTGCGATCATCAACAATGGCGCCAAAGACTTGGCGCTCTCAAACGTGAATCACACTTTGTCACAACTTCGCACAACTAACCAGCAAGTGCACTGGGTCGTCCAAGTAATACCTTACGTGAGTAAGGGTCGATCCCACAGAGATTGTCGGCTTGAAGCAAGCTATGGTCACCTTGTAAATCTCAGTCAGGTGGATTTAGATGGTTATAGAGAATTGATAATTAAAACATAATTAAGATATAAACTAGGATAGAGATACTTATGTAATTCATTGGTGAGAATTTCAGATAAGTGTATAGAGATGCTTTCGTTCCTCCTGAACCTCTGCTTTCCTGCTGTCTTCATCCAATCATTCCTACACCCTTCCATGGCAAGCTTATGCAGGGCATCACCGTTGTCAATGGCTACATCCCGTCCTCTCAGTGAAAATGGTCCAAAATGCGCTGTCACCGCACGGCTATTCATCTGTCGGTTCTCGATCATACTGGAATAGGATTTAGTCATCCTTTTGCGTCTGTCACTACGCCCAGAACTCGCGAGTTTGAAGCTCGTCACAGCCATCCCTTCTCGGATCCTACTCGGAATACCACAGACAAGGTTTAGACTTTCCGGATCTCAAGAATGGCCACCAATAATTCTAGCCTATACCACGAAGACTGTGTTCTCATGGAATGGAAGGCTCTGTTGTCAGGCGAGGTAACCATACGTCATGAACCAGAAGGCTAAGAGATATGCACTTAAGCGATTGCAAGTAGAACGGAGGTGGTTGTTAGGCACACGTTCATGGGTGAGAATGATGATGAGTGTCACGGATCATCACCTTTCTCAGGTTGAAGAACAAGTGTATATCTTAGATAAGAAATAGGCTTGAATTGAATAGAAAAACAATAGTACTTTGCATTAATTCATGAGGAACAGCAGAGCTCCACACCTTAATCTATGGTGTGTAGAAACTCTACCGTTGAAAATACGTAAGAACAAGGTCCAGGATGCAGTTGAGTTAACAACAAGCTTAGCAAGCTCAGCCCTCTCCACCACAGCAAAGCCAACAGTTGGTTCCACAAAGAGTATGCGGGATCTGTGCTGATTATAGTCATTATACTGATGAATGTCCGCAGCTCCAGCAGGAAGACAACACTGTGGCAGCCACTCATAACTTCTATGACCGCCCCAATCAAGGATGCAATCAAGGTGGCAGCTACAACCATGGATGGCAGGACAATTCCAATCAAGGTTGGAGAGATAATTCTAACCAGGGCTGGAGGGACAACAATAACAGAAGAGGCAGAGACAATCAGGGAAATCAGAGGTGGAATAATAACAACAACAGGCAGCAGAACCAGAACCAGCCTTATAGAGCACCTCACCTGAGACAATCCCAAGGACCATAGCACAACCAACAACAAGTGCCTCAGATCACTTATTCTAATTCCTCTCCGAATGACGAGATGTTTCAATCCATTGCGCAAGGACAAAAGAACATGGAAAGTTCACTTAACGGTCTAACATTTGCTATACAAGCTCTCATCTCTCAGATGGGATCATCCAATACTTCAAACACTCAACATGCAAGCTCCAGTAGAATTCCTTCTCAACCCTTACCCAATCCAAAGGGTGGCTTTCAATGCCATCACCCTAAGGTCCGGAACCACACTGCAAGAGAGGAATCAGGAGGAGCCAAACCCACCAGAACACACCTCAGCTGAAGAGGTGGTGGAAGTAGAAGATGCTGAAGAAGAAGAGGACATACAAGACATGGTTGAAGAAGAAGAAGCTCAACCACAGGAAGAAGCACCAAAGGTTGCAGACACTGCAGAAAATGCCCTTCCTATTGCATTTCCACAAATTGCAAGGAAGCCCAGGAAGCAGATGGAACTTGATCCCAAAATGGTAGAAATATTCAAAAAGGTTGAGGTAACTGTTCCCCTTGTTGATGTTATTCAGCAGGTACCTAAATATGCAAAGTTTCTAAAAGATTTATGTATACATAAAGACAAAATTAATGAATTAGAAACTATTCCTTTAGGTAGTTCTATATCTGCTTTAATGGGAGGTATACCTGAAAAGTGTAGTGATCCAAGTCCATGTATGGTTAATTGTACTATTGGAGGTGTGATATTTGTTGACTGCATGTTTGATTTAGGAGCGTGTGTTAGTATAATGCCTTTGTCTATATATGATACTTTGAGGCTCCCTCCCTTAAAAAGGTCGGCAGCTCGTTTTGTGTTAGCAGATAAAAGCATTATTACAGTGGTTGGAATTGCTGAAGATGTATTAGTAAGCATTAAGGGACTCACATTTCCCATTGACTTCTATATCCTGGAAATGCCTCCTAATGACTCAGGAAGGCCATCATCCATCCTGCTTGGAAGACCATTCCTGAAGACTTCAAAGTTCAAGCTGGACGCATTTTCAGGAACTTATTCTTTTGAAATAGATGGCAGAATAGTGAAATTCATTTTAAATGAAGCTATGAAGCACCCTCCGGATGATCATTCTATCTCCCAGTGTGACATCATAGATGAAATCGTGGCTGAAATTTGCCAGGAGGAATTAGAAGAGAAGTACACAGGACAAGGTCCAAGTGTGGGGACATTCTCAGAGGACAATGAGAGCACTTCACCATTATCACCAGCTCCGGATGATCCAGAGCCTGGCCATGAGCAGAAATTAGAATTAAAGCCCCTCCCTCCACACCTCAAGTATGCTTACCTTGAGGACAAGCAGAAGTTTCCAGTTATCATTGCAAGGGAGCTCACTTCTCAACAAGAAGAACAGCTACTCAGTGTGCTGAGAAAACATAAGAAAGCAATTGGATGGAGCCTAGCGGATATAGTAGGCATCAACCCTCAAGTTTGTGAGCACAGAATATTCCTAGAAGAGGGAGAAAAGCCTATCCGTCAACCTCAAAGAAGATTGAATCCCACCATCTTAGAAGTTATCAAGAAAGAAGTAACTAGGCTACTTGAAGCAGATATCATTTACCCTATCTCAGATAGCGAATGGGTCAGTCCAGTACAAGTGGTGCCCAAGAAGTCTGGAATCACAACAGTAAGAAATGAGCATGGAGAGCTTTTGACAACTAGAGTGCAGACAGAACAGACTGGAGCACCAGTATATTGCAGAAGATAGTCAAACCTCATAGAAGAGACTGGAGCACCAGGCTACAAGATGCACTCTGGGCATACAGAACAGCATACAAAACACTCATTGGGATGAGTCCCTTCCGCTTAGTTTATGGAAAAGCCTGTCACCTCCCAGTTGAGGTAGAGCACAAAGCCTTTTGGGCAGTGAAGGAGTGCAACATGGGATTTGAGAAAGCCGGAGCTGAAAGGAAGTTACAACTGCAAGAATTAGAAAGCCTTCGCCTAGAAGCTTATGAGAACTCAAGACTGTACAAGGAAAAGATGAAGGCTGTGCATGATAAGCACATCACGAGGAGAGAGTTCCAACCTGGGGACTTAGTCCTCCTTTACAACTCTAGACTGAGGCTCATACCAGGTAAGTTGAGATCAAGATGGGAAGGTCCATATAAAGTAGAGAAGGCAGAGCCATACGGAGTTTTCCACCTGAGTCATCCTTCAAGCTCTGAATTCATCAAAGTTAATGGACATTGCTTAAAGCTATATCATGGTGAGAAGGCGACGAAGAACAAGGAGTTAGAAATCTTCCCCTTGGAGGATCCACCAACAGCAGAAGACTGAGCTAGTGGAGCGTCCAACTTAAGGACGTTAAACCAAAGTGCTAGGTGGGAGACAACCCACCATGGTATGATCACTCCTTTCTTTTATTTCTTTATTTCCTTTCTCAATAACTCTTCTTAGTACTTGTGACTATAGTTTGCATCTGCATTTGCATATTGCATAATTAAAAAAAAAAGAAGCGAAGAGAGAGTAGGAAAGCGGCATGCGACGTGACAGCGTCACCGACGCGTCCGCGTCGTATTGGCCCTGGGAAGAAAAGCAAACTTAACAGAAAGTCACGCGAGAGCGTGGCTGGAGGCGTGCCTTTGGCACAATTTGACCCACGCGACCGCATCATTGATGCGTCCGCGTCATGTGGAAAAAATGCCACCCACGCGTCTGCGTCAAGCACGCGAACGCGTGCTCTGAAAATCGACGTAAGAAAGGGTGCATGGCAGCCAGTTGTGAAAGAGTGGGGCTAGACTGGCGCTAGACGCACAAGCCCTACCACGCGAATGCGTGCCCCACGTGTCTGCGTGCTCCACGCGTCTGCGTCGTCTTCCATTCTTGGCCATTGACGCGATCGCGTCCACCACGCGAACGCATCACCATGGAATTTGGCAACAATGAGTTTCGAACAGAGAGTTGTGCGAACGCAAAGCTGTCCTCGCGCCAGTAGCACCAAACGAGTCACACGTCCGCGTGACCGACGCGTCCGCGTCATTTCATCTAAGCGCCATTTGCGCGAATGCGTACCCCACGCGTCCGCGTCGCTTGCGCCGCACAACATATCCATATCTGCCAAAATATCTTTTCTTTCTCTTCCCCAAATCCTAGTTTTTCTTTTCCCTCCTAATTTCTTTGTTCCCCTTTCTTCCTTCTTCCTTCTTTCTCACTTTATACTTTGTCTCTCTCACCACTATTATCAAGGTTTTTATTTTTCTTCTTTCCTCCTTACTTTTCTGTTCTTCTTATAGTTTTTTATGTTTTCTTTTTCTTTTCTTCTTCTTTTTACTCTTATTATCCATGTTTTCTTTTTCTTTCTTTTTCTTTTAGTTGGTGTTGGAAATTTATTTGGGTCATTATTATTTCTTATGATTTGCTTGAGGATTGTTAAGGAATTGTTTGGCAATTATATATTAATTTTTAAGGGTTGCTTGCATGTTCAATTTAATACTTTCAATAGCTTATTCACCATGCATGCTATGTGTTTGTGAAAATGCCCGTATGGCATTGTGCACTATTTTTAAGATTTCTTTTATTCTACTACTCCAAATGCTTGCTTTTCACAAAACCCTTTTTATATTATATTATTTAAATATAATTGTTATTACAAACAGGTTATTAGTTTGAAAGGCTTGGTAATCTAACTTGAACATTGAATGCTTGATCTATACTACTCATGCCTTTGCCGGCATGCCAATAAACACCTTTCATTTAATTGTCATCATATGCACTTGCTATATTTCCATTGATGATTTTCACATGTAGTCATGACCATGTGTTAACATCATTTATCTTTAATGTGCATTGATTACCACCTTTCCCGTTCTCTTCCTTGCTTTAACCCTTGACATTTTAACATACTTTCTCTTTTCTTTCTTTTAGGATGGCCACCAAGAAAGGCAAGGAGAAAGCTACTCCCAAATCAACAGCGAGGAGAGGAACAAAAAGAGCATTAGTGGCAGAGCCATCTTCAACTGCAGTTAATCCATCAACAAAAAGAATTAAGAGGATTATAAAGGTTAATGAAAAAGAGAAAGCCTTCCCAGCAAAGGACAATGCGCGATTTACCAACCGCTACTGTGAGCAGATGTTCCCCATACTGGCAGAAAGGAGTTACAACAACGAATACCTTCTTATCCTCCCGACCCGTATTGCTGAATTTGTTGAGCCGCGAATTGAGCGACGACAATGGGATTCCTACAGAGACAGCCACGGCAGGTTAATCTTTCTTGGGTAGTCAAGTTCTACTCTAATTTCCACCTGCCAACCCTGCAGTCTGTCTATGTCCATCAGAAGCAAGTCCCCATTACAGAAGAGGCCATTCAGCGAGCTTTAGATCTTTCCCCTACTCCAGAAGGACTGGACGCAATTCAAGAAGCTTCACTCAAGCGCCAGACATACCAATTCGACTGGGACGCCGTTCTCAGAGTTATCGCACAACCTGGCAGCAGATGGATCTACGGATACCATCGTTCCCGACCAAAGGAAATATCGGCTTCTGCACTTACCTTGAAGGCTCGCGTATGGGTACAGATCATGTCCCATTATGTCTTTCCGAGCACCCACGAGTCCTCCTTCACTGCAGACATGGCTGTTTTACTATGGTGCATCTTTACAGACCAGCCTCTAAACCTACCAAGACACATCCAGAATGAAATGGGACACGTACATATTGCAGGCAACTTACCTTTTCCCGCCTTGGTTTCAGATCTCGTCTCAGTAGCCAGAGTCTCCTACAGAGCTGGGGACACCAAAGCCATGTGATGAGCGGATAATTTATACGCTTTTTGGCATTGTTTTTAGTATGTTTTTAGTAGGATCTAGATACTTTTAGGGATGTTTTCATTAGTTTTTATGTTAAATTCACATTTCTAGACTTTACTATGAGTTTGTGTGTTTTTCTATGATTTCAGGTATTTTCTGGCTGAAATTGAGGGACTTGAGCAAAAATCAGATTCAGAGGTTGAAGAAGGACTGCTGATGCTGTTGGATTCTGACCTCCCTGCACTCAAAATGGATTTTCTGGAGCTACAGAACTCAAAATGGCGCGCTTCTAATTGCGTTGGAAAGTATACATCCAGGGCTTTCCAGCAATATATAATAGTCCATACTTTGGCCAAGTTTAGATGATGCAAACTGCCGTTCAACGCCAGCTCTCTGCCCAATTCTGGCGTCCAGCGCCAGAAAAGGATCCAAAACCAGAGTTGAACGCCCAAACTGGCACAAAATCTGGCGTTCAACTCCAAGAAGGACCTCTACATGTGCAACACTCAAATCTCAGCCCAACCACACACCAAGTGGGCCCTGGAAGTGGATTTATGCATCAATTACTTACTTCTGTAAACCCTAGTAGCTAGTTTATTATAAATATGACCTTTTACTATTGTATTAGGTATCTTTGATCAGTTGTATGCTATCTTAGATCACGTTTGAGGGCTGGCCTCTCGGCCATGCCTGGACTTTCACTTATGTATTTTTAACGGTAGAGTTTCTACACTCCATAGATTAAGGTGTGGAGCTCTGCTGTTCCTCAAAGATTAATGTAAAGTACTACTATTTTCTATTCAATTCATCTTGTTTCGCTTCCAAGATATTCATTCTTACTTCAATCTGAATGTGATGAATGTGACAATCATCATCATTCCCTATGAACGCGTGCCTGACAACCACTTCCGTTCTACCTTCGACTGAATGAGTATCTCTTAGATCTCCTAACCAGAATCTTGGTGGTGTAAGCTAGAATGATGGCGGCATTCAAGAGAATCCGGAAAGTCTAAACCTTGTCTGTGGTATTCCGAGTAGGATTCAATGAATGAATGACTGTGACGAGCTCCTAACTCGCGATTGCAGGGCGTTAGTGACAGACGCAAAAGGATAGTAAATCCTATTCCAGCATGATCGAGAACCGACAGATGAATAGCCGTGCCATGACAGGGTGCGTTGACCATTTTCACTGAGAGGATAAGATGAAGCCATTGACAAGGGTAATGCCTCCAGACGATTAGCCGTGTCGTGACAGGGCATTGGATCATTTTCCCGAGAGATGACCGAAAGTAGCCATTGACAGTGGTGATGTATCACATAAAGCCAGCCATGGAAAGGAGTAAGACTGATTGGATGAAGATAGCAGGAAAGCAGAGGTTCAGAGGAACGAAAGCATCTCCATTCGCTTATCTGAAATTCTCACCAATGAATTACATAAGTATTTCTATCCCTATTCTATTAATTATTTTTGAAAACTCCATAACCATTTGATATCCGCCTGACTGAGATTTACAAGGTGACCATAGCTTGCTTCATACCGACAATCTCCGTAGGATTTGACCCTTACTCACGTAAGGTATTACTTGGACGACCCAGTGCACTTGCTGGTTAGTTATGCGAAGTTGTGAAAATATGTTTAGACCATGGTTCTGTGCATCCGTTTTTGGTGCCATTGCCAGGGAATCAATTTCGAACAACAATTCACAACCTGAGTAGCAATTTCGCATACCACCATGCTTCCACGGGATGATCAATACGTCCCTAACGGGAAACATATCAGACCTCCAGCAGCCACTACAAGCCAACCTACTGAACCGGCTGAAGACATTCCTCCTTCAACACCACAAGCACCTACAACAAATCAACTACTCCATCAGATACTTGAAAGGTTGGATCGGTAGGAACACAAAGCAAAGCTAAGAGAGCGCTATAACAAGCGCTGATTCACATACCTCAAGGAGCTACTTATGAGAAAATACAAAGATCCAGACACCCCAGACTCCACTTTCTTTACCAGCATAGGGAGCCATGACGGTCCCGACTGGGGAGATACTGCTACCAGCCCACCTTTATTTCTGACAGATGGCACCGAGGACGGTGCAAAGCCTTAAGTGTGGGGAGGTCGGTCAGTACTTGACTTCCGGAGGTAATTTCCCTTCCTTAACACCAATAAAATAGGATATTTAGTTAGTTTTTCTTTTGTAGAATAGGATAAATTGCATAGTAATAGGTTAGTTGCATGCATGTTCCACTTGATTGAAAAGATAATAAGTTTCTTCTAAGACCCTATTTTTGTTAGAACAAAATTTCACTAATTTTAATCAAAACTTTTATGTTAAATTTGTTTGAAGTTGTAATTGGAACATGGTTTTTGAGCTAAAGAACACACAACCTGTGAGACTTTGAGCTTAGTTACATGGTTACCTTATTTAACCATAAATATTTTATTCTTGTGTGTTTACTTCTCTATGATTGTAATCTATATTTTGTTTCATCCTATATGTCCAATGTTTAATATATTTATATGCTTGCATATGATTGAGGCCATTATTTGTTTAGCTCACTTATCCCAATTAAGCCTACCCCTTAAGTTACCTTTGTTAGCCACTTTGAGCCTTTAAATCCCATTTGTTCTGCATTTTACCACATTACTAACCTTAAGCGGAAAAATAATTATATATCCCAATTGAATCTTTGGTTAGCTTGAGATAGAATTGTGTGTTAATTGAGTATGGGAAGATTGTGGGAACAAAAGGTAATAAGGGAATATGTCATGATAATATAATGGGAATTTGGGTACCTACTCATGTGAAACCATAGAAATTGAAAATCTATGTGCATTGATAAGCTATGTTTATTTTTATTTGAAAAAAAAAACATTTAATAAATAAATAAAGGGACAAAATTACCCCAATGCTAAGTTAAAATTCAAAGATCAATGCAGATATGATAAAATTAAAATAAAGTTGATACATGAGTATGGAATATGAAAGGGAAATTTTGGGTAGCTAGGTATGAAATTTAAGTTATATAGAATATATATTTGTGTGTTAGGTGAAAGCTTAGGTTAATTAAAGATTCAATTTATAAGCTTACTTAGCCATATATATACCCCTACCTTTACCTTAGCCCCATTACAACCTTGAAAAGACCTCATGATGTTTGCATTCGTACATTAAAATATTGTTGATTGGTTAGGTGTAGAACAAATTTTAGAAAGCATGATTAGAGAAGAGTAGAGTGATCACCCTATACACTTGAAAGACTAGAGTGCACATACATCATCAGTGAGGGTTCAATGCTTAAATTCTATGTTCCCTGCTTTCATGAGCGACCTTCTTGCATTTTTATCTGTTCTTACTGTATAAGAATTGAATTAGTGGAATTTGATTTGTGATTGTCTTGAAGAGCTTATTTACTTTTAACCAAGTGGACAAGAATCATATAGTTGCATTCATATGTATAGGTTGCATTGCATTGCATAAGCTTTACATGTTCCTACTCATTTATTTTATCTCCTTCAACTAAGCATGAGGACATGCTAATGTTTAAGTGTGGGGAGGTTGATAAACCATTATTTTATGGTTTATATTGTGTTTAATTGTGTGGTTTTATCAAATCTTTACCCATTTATTCATATGATTAGCATGTATTTACAATTCCTTTCCAAAATTACTCCATGGTTGAAAACTTGCTTCCTAGAGACTTTTAATTATGTATTTTAATTTTCCTTTATTCCATTCAATGTCGTGATCCCTGTGTTAAGTGTTTCAGGCTTTATAGGGCATGAATGACTTAGAAATTGGAGATGAGGCTTGCAAAAATGGAAGGAACACAAGAAATTAAGGAGATGACCAGCGAGAAGTGACGCGGATGCATGACTCACGCGACCGCGCGAAACGGAGAAATCGTAGTGACGCGCTCGCGTGCCTGATGCGAACGCATGGATTGGAAACTGCACGGATGACCCGAATGCGTGGACGACACGCACACATGGTAAGGCAAAACGCTGGATGACGCGAACGCGTGGATGACGCGATCGCGTGACGTGCGCGATCTGCAGAATTGCAGAATTCGCTGGGGGCAATTTTGGGCCATGTTTTGACCCAGTTTTTGGCCTAGAAAAGCAGATTAGAGCCAGGAAACATGCAGAGATGGAGGAGGCAATTCATTCCGCATGATTTTTAGTTTTTAGATCTGATTTTATTCCTCCTCTAGGTTTTCTCTCTACACATTCATAGTTCTTAGGATTTTGTTTTTATTGCTTTTTGGATTGGGATATTGAGAAGAGTTATTACCTCCGCCAAGACTTCATCATTCTAGTTTGTTTTCATTACTTGTCACTTACTCTTTCATATCCTTAATTTGTTCAGAATTACTATTGGTTTATTTTTAGAATTTATTAATACAAGAACTATTTTTATTTTTAATTGGTCTTTTGGATTATTATTTATCATGTCTTCCTTTAATTCCCTTTCTTATTTTGTGAAGTTTACATTCATAATGAGCGAGTAGTTCCATAACTTGATTGGGAGTTGATTCAAAGGAGAACCTTGAGTTGGAATGCTCAAGAGTAAAATCGTAATTGGGTTTATTGTTGGATCGCCCTTTAGTCACTGACACTAATCCTTCCCAAGGGAGAGGATTAGAACTTGTGAATAGAAACAGACTTCCAACTTGCTTGACTTTCCTCTACCTGGTAAAGGATAACTAAACAGAACAACCTTCAATTATCAATTAATCTTGGGAGAACTCCAACAAGGATAGACTTTCTGACTAATCTACTCCCGGTCAAGACATTTTTGAAAACATCTGATTAATAAAATAGCACACCTTTCTGCAACTCGTTGGGAGACGACCTGGGATTCATACTCCCAGTATTTTAATTCTAATTTTGTGACAACCCTTCTAAATTGATAAGCGGATTTTTGTTGGTTAAGAACTGTACTCGCAACGTATCTCTTACATTAATTTCTTAGTCCGCCAATTTCCGCCACGTCAGCCTCTCACCTGGCATGAGAGTTGTCTTCACTAAGAAGCCAGTCTTACCACATACAGTGAGTCGTATCCTGTGTTTAGAGCATGTGGAGCTCATTCATGAAAAGACAGGAAGAAAGTTCACTGTACAGGACAAAACTCTGAGCCCATACTCACCTCCGTTAGGAGCTAACCGTCAAGCTAATGATGTTACAGAAGCGCTTGTTGGGAGGCAACCCAACCTTAATTAATTATTTATTTCTATTATCTTTTATTTTATTTTTCTTTCAGTTATTTTAGAGTCGTGATCATATGCAACAATAAGAACAGAGACAGATTTGTTCAACAATGAAAATAGAACACTATGGATGAAGTGTTATTAAAGTTGAACACCAGCCAGAGAGCAGACCCTGGGCGTTCAAACGCCAGCGCAGAAGGCAGGGAATCTAGAATTCACTAAGCCTCTGATAAACCACTATTTTATGGTTTATCTTGTGCTCAATTGAGTGGTTTTTATCTACTCTTTACCCACTTATTCATACTATTTGCATGGTTTTACATTTCCCTTCCTAATTATGTGCTTTGATTGAAAACATGCTTCTTTGAGCTTTAGATTGTTAATTATTAATCCTCTTTTATCACCATTAGATGCCTTGATATGTGTGTTAAGTGATTTCAGAGATTACAGGGCAGGAATGGCTCAGAGGATGAAAAGGAAGCATGCAAAAATGGAAGGAATACAATAAGTTGGAGAAATTGCTAAGCTGACCAGCCTGACCTCTCTGCACTCAAACGGCTATAACTTTAGCTATAAAGGTCCAAACGATGCAGTTTCAGTTGCGTTGGAAAGCTAACGTCTGGGCTTCGATTTGATATATAATATGCTATAGTTCCCCTGACGCTAGGCGACGTGACCGCGTGATCCATGCGGCCACGTCGCAGTGACGGAAATCCAGCGTGGCAAAATTTGAAACCAGCGAATTCTGGACTGTTTTGGACCCAATTTGCGGCCCAGAAAACACAGATTAGAGGCTATAAAGTGGGGGAATGCATCCATACGTATCAAGCTTTCATATTCACAATTTTAGGAGTAGATGTAGTTTTTAGAGAGAGAGGTTCTCTCCTCTCTCTTAGGATTTAGAATTAGGATTCTTTTCACTTCATGATTATTTCATCTTTTGCCATCACAGGTCCAATGTTCTTTTATTTCTTTTCTCAATTCTGTTTATGACTCTCTATGTTTAGATTGATTTTCTATTTAATATATTTTGAGGTATTTCAGACTTATGATTGATCCTTTTTATTATATAAATAATTTAGATTTTTTCCTTTTGGCTTTGGTTGATGTTACGGATCTGGACCACAGATCCCGGACCCGGGACTACACCCGACCTCGGTTCCCCGGGTCCGACCCGCACCTCGCTCAGAAGGCCCAAAAAACCGGCCCTCCAAAGCTCCTAACCAACTTTCGAATTCACTCGTCCATCTTATCTTAACCAGATAAGATAAGATATGATACTCATCACCACCTATAAATAGAGGACCAGAGTCCCTCCAGGTATTCATAAATCCCATACACCTTACACCTCTTAGAACCATTCTGACTTGAGCGTCGGAGTGTCTTTGCAGGTACCTCCCCCCATTGCTCCAGTCAAGCGACCCGGCTTCAGCCTTAATCTGCAGGTTCCCAATCCACCTTTCAAACCCGTACCAGAGATATCTCGTACATTGGCGCCGTCTGTGGGGAACCTGCGCCAGCCAAGCCGGATGGGGGACGTCCTGGAGGAAACCCCCTAAAGCCAGGATGACTCCCAACCGCTTCACCCAACCCCAGAACACCGGGAGGTCGCGAACTGAGCAAGAATAGCAAGTACTGTCCACCACACGAACGACCACGTCGTCACAGACCAACGACATCCTGAGAAGGCTAGGTACAAAGCGGCGCAGATCATCCAGGACCTCTGCCTCCGGGTCCAGGAGCTTGAAGGCAAACTGACCAATAGAGAAAAACACAACAACGAACACGGAAGCCAGGCAACTTCCAGATCAAGATCTCGCCGCGGCAGGTCGCCAACCCGACGACCCGATAGGAGGAACGGTCACAGTGCCTCACGCGACCACGGACCTGAGAAATCGCCGGAACGGCGGTACAACAAGAAACACCACTGTAGCGCTTCCCGAGATCTAAGTCGTCAACATGACTCAGACGAAGATCGGAGGTACCGAAATACCAAGCGCACAAGAAACGACCACACAATAATGGGAGCTACACCCTTCACAGAAAGAATCTTGAGAGCGAAACTCCCCAAAGGTTTCGACAAACCTACCGACATGAAGTACGATGGGACCAAGGACCCCCAGGAACATCTAACGGCCTTCGAAGCCAGGATGAACCTAGAAGGAGCGGCCGACGCGGTCCGATGCAGGGCCTTCCCGGTAACCCTTGCAGGGCCGGCGATCAAATGGTTCAACGCCCTCTAAACGGATCCATAGCCAGTTTCCACGATATAACACGAAAGTTCATGGCCCAGTTCACAACTAGAATCACCAAAGCCAAGCACCCCATTAGCTTGCTAGGGGTCACACAAAAACAAGAAGAATTCACAAGGAAATACCTCGACCGCTTCAACGACGAATGCCTAACGGTCGACAGACTCACGGATTCCGTCGCGAGCCTTTGCTTAACCAACGGACTCATGAACGAAGATTTTCGCAAACACCTCACCACCAAATCAGTATGGACCATGCACGAGATCCATAATGTCGCCAAAGATTACATCAATGACGAAGAAGTCAGCCAGGTTGTCGCCGCCAACAAACGGCAGCACGGAAACACCCAACACGGCAACTCGACTTCTCGTCAAAATCCACCACCCAGAGAAAATCAAAGGGACCACTCCAGACCGACAAATACAAACCGACCACCGAGAATTGGCAAATTCTCTAAATTACACGCCCCTAACAGCACCAATTACCGAAATATACCACCAAATAGCAGATCGAGGCATCATTCCGAAAGCCCGACAACTCAAAGAAAGGACGGGAGGCAACAAAACCCTCTATTGCGACTACCACCGAAGTTACGGTCACAGAACACAAGATTGTTTCGACCTTAAAGACGCCCTCGAACAAGCCATATGAGACGGCAAACTCCCAGAATTTGCCAAAATCATCAGAGAACCAAGACGTGCGGAAAGAGACAGGTCGCCGGAAAAAGACAGGCGTAACCCGAGAACCCAGAAGCAACCCCCCAAGGAAAGCCCGGAAGACGACCCGACCATCATAGTAAACGTCATCATGGGCAAGGACATATCAAGAAAGTCGAAACTAACAATGAAAAAAGATCTCAAAGTAATGGCGGTCAGAAACCAAACCCCAAACATTGCAGCCGACAACATGATAACCTTCTTATCAGAGGATTGCCAGCACGGCACCTCGGCTGAAGATGCCCCATTCGTCATCTCGGCTAGAATCGGAACAGGACTAGTACGAAGAATACTGGTGGACACCGGGGCAGACTCGAACATCCTCTTCCGAGGGGCCTTCGACAAGCTCGGGCTCCACAACGACAACCTCCAAACACACCGCAACGGCGTCACGGGACTCGGAGACAACTTTCTCAAACCAGACGGCTCAATCACCCTTCCTATCACCATAGGAACAAGCAACCAAAAGAAGACAGTCCTATCTGAATTTGTAGTCCTAAAAGACTCAACATCCTATAACGTGATTCTCGGAAGAAAAATAATCAACGACTTCTCCGTAGTCATCTTTACCAAATACCTCCTCATGAAGTTTAAAACCGACGACGGCTCCGTCGGTACCATCCACGGGGACCGAGAGGTCGCAGCCGAATGCGACAACACCAGCCTAGCTCTAAGGAAGAAATCCCGAGATGCGGCCGGGGTATTCCTAGCCGACCTGGATGCCCACCAAGACGACTAACCTAGGCCAGAACCAGAAGGAGACATGGAAAAGCTACAAATAGGGCCAACCAAGGAGGAATACACCTTCATTAATAGGAACCTCCCATACGATCTTAAAGAAGAACTCTCCCAACTCCTGAAGCAAAATAGAGACTTGTTCGCATTTACACTAGCCGACATGCCGGGAATAAACCCCGACCTTATGTCCCACCGGCTAGCCGTGGACTCCAAAGCTAAACCAGTGGCACAAAGAAGATGAAAAATGTCATCAGACCGAGCTGCCGAGGTCAAAAAGCAAGTTAAAGCCCTACTCGAAGCCAACTTCATCAGGGAACTCCCCTACACGACATGGCTAGCCAACGTCGTACTAGTGAAAAAATCTAACGGGAAATGGCGAATGTGCGTCGACTACACGGACCTGAACAAAGCCTGCCCGAAGGACGCCTTTCCCTTACCAAACATCGACGGATTAGTAGATGCCGCATCCGGCCACCGATAGCTCAGCTTCATGGACGCATATTTCGGCTACAACCAGATCCCGATGCACCGACCAGACGAAGAAAAAACAGCGTTCATCACCACAGACGGGACATATTGCTACACAGTGATGCCCTTCGGCCTGAAAAACGCTGGAGCCACCTATCAAAGACTTGTCAACAAGATATTTCAAAACCTATCCGAAAGCAAACTAGAAGTCTACATAGACGACATGCTCGTCAAGACCGAATCCGGCGAGCAACTCACCAACGACCTCAAGGTCATAATGAACACCCTACGAAAGCACCAAATGCGACTCAACCCGGCAAAATGTGCCTTCGGGATGGAGGCAGGGAAGTTCCTCGGCTTTATGATCACGCAACGCGGAGTTGAAGCAAACCCGGAGAAATGTCGCGCCATCCTTGAAATGACGAGCCCAAAAAACCTTAAAGACATCCAAAAGCTTACCGGCCGATTGACGGCGTTATCACGCTTTCTCGGGGCATCGGCTCAAAAAGCGATCCCTTTCTTCAAACTAATGAAAAAAAGGGCCCCTTACAGGTGGGAAACGGAATGCGAAGGAGCGTTCCAACATTTCAAGAGAGTCTTAGCGGAACCACCAATCCTCGCCAAACCCCAGACAGGGGAAACACTCTACCTGTACCTCTCCATAACGGAGGAGGCACTCACAGCAGCGCTCATCCGTGAAAACGAGAAAAAAGAACAAAAACCCGTATACTTCATAAGCAGAGTCTTACAGGATGCGGAAGCTCGCTACTCACGCTTAGAAAAACTAGCTTTCGCACTCCTTACAGCCTCCCGGCTCCTACGACAATACTTCCAGGCTCATTCCGTGACGGTCCGAACCGACCAAGCGGTCAAACAGGTACTACAAAAACCCGACCTAGCGGGCAGAATGCTAGCATGGTCCATCGAACTATCCCAGTTCGATATCAAGTTCGAACCCCGATATGCGATCAAAGCACAAGCCATGGCCGACTTTATCGCCGAAATGACACCAGGAGACTCCACCCCCGAATCATGGAAACTACACGTTGACGGCTCCTCGAACATCACTTCCGGAGGCGCCGGAGTCATTCTCGAAAGCCAAAATGGAGTCGTGATCGAACAATCAGTACGATACGAATTCCCAGTCTCAAACAACCAGGCAGAATACGAGGCCCTCTTGGCAGGCCTAGCCCTAGCCCGGGAAGTCGGAGCAAAGGTCCTAGAGGTAAATACCGATTCACAGGTAATCAGCTCCCAAATTAACGGAGACTACCAGACACGAGATCCCCTACTCCAACAATACCTTGCCAAGGTAAACAAACTAAAAGAAGGATTCGAGCACGTTACCATACAGCATGTTCCTAGGGAACGAAACGCCAGGGCAGACCTACTTTCCAAACTAGCCAGTACCAAACTAGGACACGGTAACAAATCGCTAATCCATGAAGTCGTTAAGTCACCCTCCGTGTCAACGACAACCAATGCTCATCTGACACTATCGAACCAAGGATCTTGGACCTACCCTATCCTACAGTACCTCCTTGACGGAACACTGCCGCCGGATCCCAAAGAGGGAAAGCGAATAAAAAGGGAAGCCGCCAACTATACCATTGTCGTAGGACAGCTATACAAGCGTGGATTCTCGCAACCCCTGCTCAAATGCGTTGAACCCGGGGACACATAGTACATACTCCACGAAGGTTGCTGCGGCCACCACGTCGGAGGTAAAACGTTAGCCCAAAAAATCATCAGGGCAGGCTACTTCTGGCCCACAATTATCCGAGACTCCATACAAATAGTTAAAAGCTGCGATAAATGCCAAAGGCATGCCAATATCCACCAAGCCGCCCCGCACCATCTCAGCATCATATCGGCAGAACGGCCATTCGGCACCTGGGGTATCGACCTCGTCGGGCCCTTTCCTACGGCACCCGGTCAACTCAGGTACCTCATCGTCGTCATAGACTACTATACCAAATGGATCGAAGCCGAACCTCTGGCCTCCATAACGGCAACCCAATGCCGAAAATTCCTCTGGCGACAGATCATCACACGATTCGGGATCCCCGAGATCATTATCTCGGACAACGGAACCCAATTTGCTAATAAAAAGTTCAGAGAATTTTTGGAAGGACTACGTGTATCTCACCACTTCAGCTCGGTAGAACACCCCCAAACAAACGGACAGCTGGAATCCGCGAACAAAATAATCGTCAAAGGACTCAAAAAGCGGCTCGACGAAGCCAAAGGACTATGGGCCGACGAACTCGGATCGGTCCTATGGTCATACCGAACCACACCTCAAACGACCACGGGGGAAAAACCTTTCCGATTAACATACGTGGTGGAGGCGGTCATCGCGGTAGAGATCGGAGACCCAAGCCCCAGAAAAACAGTCGGAGGTAACGATGAGGAAGCAGAACGAGACCTCATTGTCGAAGTAAGAAGCATAGCCCATCTTAGAGAGCTAGCCCTAAAACAGAGAATCAGTAACCATGGCGTCGTCCGACGAGAATTCGCAACCGATGACCTCATCCTACGACGAAACGATATCGGTCCCCCGACCCCAGGAGAAGGGAAACTCACTCCCAACTGGGAAGGACCATACAGAATCATGGCGGTAATCGGAAAAGGAGCATATAAACTCGAACGGCTTAACGGCGATGAAGTCCCAAGGACCTGGAACGCCGCCAATTTACGGTGATACTACACCTAGGCCGACCTAACTAGGTCACCCCCTTGTCCCTTATTTATTTATGTATCTTCCTATTTTAATTTTCGCTTAAGTATCAAACCCGGGTACTCTTTCCCCCCAAAGACGGAGGGTTTTAACGAGGCCCAACCATCAATAAAAATTCCATTAAAAGCTATTTCTATCGTTCTAAGTGTCCCAAATACG
Source organism: Arachis hypogaea (assembly GCF_003086295.3). NCBI lineage: Eukaryota > Viridiplantae > Streptophyta > Magnoliopsida > Fabales > Fabaceae > Arachis > Arachis hypogaea. Next base: position 91,458,400 of record NC_092055.1, on the reverse strand, counting down.
GAACAAAGACATGGACACGACTGGGGGATTGATCACCCCCCAGGCCCAACACACGGATATCCACGAAAAACCCGACCAAACGGCGGTCCGAGAGAACAAATAAAACACACGGAATAGCTTGAAACGGAACATAAAAAGGCCCCAACGGCCGAAAAAACCTTAAAACGGAACATACAAAGGCCCGAACGGCCAAAAATACCTTGAAACAAAACATACAGAAGGCCCGAACGGCCGAAAATACCATTAAGCGGATTCCGATATTACGAAGTAGCAATTACACGGCCCTTGGCCATCCAAAATATTCAAACAAGTTCAAAATAAAATCCAAAAAAAAAAGATAGAAAACTACTCGAGGTCGATAATCTGGCCGTCGCGAACAGTCTTAAAAGCTCCCATCACAGACACATCCACATCCGGAGCCAACACTAAAGCCTGAGCCCTCATAGTCTCCTCAGTAGCTGTAATCGCATCCTTGGCATCAGCCAGTAACTCCGTCTTCTCCTTCTTCAAGGCAGCAACCTCGGCCTTCAGAGTCTCCGACTCACCGAGAAGCACGGCAGCTTGAGAACCCGCATCAGAAGCCCGCTGCCGCTCCTCTGCCAATTGAGAAAGAAGTGAAGTCTCGACCTCAGAAAGTCGGAGAATCTCTGCCCCGGCTTCCTCAGAAGACTTCAATGCCTTCCCCTTCGCAGCCTCGGCAGCCTCAAGCTTCTCCTTCAACTTAGCCACCTCAGCCTGAGAATGGCAGAGCTTCTTATCCAACAATCCAACCTGAGCCATCATGGGCTCAGCTTTCCGAACAACAACGGCAGATCAAAGGAGAGCACGGTACACCGACTTAGCCTAGAACGAAACATCACAGCCATAAAAAAATGGCTCTGTACCAGGCATCAAGTGTTGATCAATGAACCCCGGGGCATCGAAACGTCGATCCATAACACTAGGCACAAGACCCTCTTCCTCGAAAGTCTCGCTGCTCGGCTCCTCAGGCCTCTTTCTCTTCCGAGAAGCCTCAGCAGCCGTCACCACAACGACTTCAGGCGAGTTCGCAGGACCAGGAGAAATCCGAGCATCGGCTCGCACACCCGAAGAGACTACCTCCTGAGAAGCAGCCTGAGACTCCACAGCGGGAAGAAAGAAACAAAGAAGGAACTGAAGAAAGAAAACCAAAACGGTTTCGAGAAAAGCAAAATAATGCAAATACCCCTGGAAAGCAAAGGAAACATAAGGGCAATAGAGGAAAACGTCCCCTCACAATAAACGACCCCTCGGAAAGAGAAACTAATAAATCGCGCCTCGAAGAACGCAACGGGCGCAGCAGACACGGAAGAGTCATGACAGACCAAAACGGTCAGACGAATCTTCCACAAAATGAAACCGAGGCGCCGACCTCATCTCAAAAGAACCAAACGACCTCTCAAGAAAGGCCAAAGGCCTAGCCCACAGTAAAAGTAATATCTCCCAGCGACAGACCGACCTCGCTCGCTCTCCCACTGCGGGGGCAACTGTTACGGATCTGGACCACAGATCCCGGACCCGGGACTACACCCGACCTCGGTTCCCCGGGTCCGACCCGCACCTCGCTCAGAAGGACCAAAAATCGGCCCTCCAAAGCTCCTAACCAACTTTCGAATTCACTCGTCCATCTTATCTTAACAAGATAGGATAAGATAAGATACTCATCACCACCTATAAATAGAGGACCAGAGTCCCTCCAGGTATTCATAAATCCCATACACCTTACACCTCTTAGAACCATTCTGACTTGAGCGTTGGAGTGTCTTTGCAGGTACCTCCCCCCATTGCTCCAGTCAAGCGACCCGGCTTCAGCCTTGAACCTGCGACCCGGCTTCAGCCTTTATCCGCAGGTTCCCGATCCACCTTTCAAACCTGTACCAGAGACATCTCGTACAGTTGATTTATTGGTAACGCTTGAGCTGTCAAATAAAGCAGTAGTTGAAATTGGGAGTTGCTCCAATAACTCTAGTCTTTCCATAGGAATTGACTAGGACCTGAGGATTAAGCTAATTAATCCACTTGATTTACCTTCATAGTTAGAGGTTAACAAAGTGGGATTAAAACCCAATTCTCATCGCAATTGACAAGGATAGGACTTCCAGTTCTCATACCTTGCCAAGAGATTTTATTGTTATTATTTTATTTTACTTGTCATTCAACATATTCCCTCCTTACCTCCTAATAAACCCCAATTTACAACTCATAACCAATAATAAGAACATACCTCCCTGCAATTCCTTGAGAAGACGACCCGAGGTTTAAATACTCGGTTATCAATTTCAAAGGGGTTTGTTACTTGTGACAACCAAAACATTTGTACGAAGGGATTTTTGTCGGTTTAGAGACTATATCTACAACGCGACTGTTTTTATGACATTCTTTACTAGCAAAAATCGTAACGTCAAAATGGCGTCGTTGTCGGGGAATTGCAAACGTGTGCCTTATTATTGGTTATTATAAATATTATATTTTTGCTTGTTTATTTGTTTTTGTTTTTTATTTTTGCTTTTTCTTAAGTTAAGAGGTTATTGGTTTTTATTTTAAAATTTTTATTTTATCTTATCTTATTTCAAAAATCAAATTTCAAAAAAAAAATTTCAAAATTCAAAAATTTAAATTTCAAAATTTCAAAATTTAATTTTCAAATTCAAAATTTAAATAACTTTTTAATTTAAATTTATTTTTATTTTTTATTTGTTACTATGAACTCTCACCCTTTTGGCTATGAGTCTGGTTACAATTATGTTGCAGGAAGAAGAAATTACAATGAGAACAGGCATCAAGGTTGGAACAATCAAAGATCGGAGGAGCCACAAGGACTTGATCAATCCTCATGGCAACAACCACCTCCAATGGACTATCAACAACCACCACCATATGCCTATGAACCTTTCCTCAACATAACTTTGGACCACCAAACTCACAAGCCCCTTTCTGCCATTCACCTCCATATGACCCTAACCCTCAACCACCATACCAACCACCTTATGAGCCATATGAACCATATATAGAACCACCCCAATTCCAATCCAATCACTCTCAACCACCACCACTTTCTTTTGTATCATGTCCAAGTCCGGCAACCCGAGAAGCAGAGGATCGCCTAAGGGAAACAGTAAATAAATTTCAAACAACCATTCAACAACTGGAGCAAGCATTAATTCAATGGGCTTCTAGACGCTCAAATATACAAGGGTCAACCACAGCCCCATGTGGACAATTTCATGAAGGGCGTATCATGAAGGAGATACTAGAGGCTCCAGTGGACAAGACAGAGCATGAATTCATACTAGAACAAGTAGAAGAAGCTGTCATCGTTCAAGAAGAAGAGTTGGTTGAAGACTTAGGAGATGCAGAACCTCCATGGGAAAGTCCAGTCATAGAACCTCCTTCCAAGACGGTTGAAATTGATGCTGAGGAGGGTGTACAACCTCCAAGGCATATCATAGTTGAAGACTTGGAAGAGGTTGATCAAGAGATGGAGATTCAAGAAGAAGAAGCACAACCTCCCATGCCCTTGGAAAGCAATGAAGAAAAGATTGAATTGGAAGAAAGCTACCAAGAGGAAGAGGTTGAAATTGAAGAAGCTTGCAAAGAGGTGGTAATTATCAGAGAAGAGCACAAGGGAGTGGAGCTTGCAATTTCATTAAAAACACCTCCCCCTAAGTTGCCATCATCCTTCACAACATTCAAGTGGGTAAAATTCATATCCCTTAGCTTTCTAATTCCACTTGAATATGGGCTACTGGAGACGGATTGTCAACTTAGAGCTCTTTGCAATATTAAGAGTAAGAGGAAGATGGCCAGTGGTAAGAATTGTCCTGCAAGGTTCATCATGGTTGGAAGCTTTAAGTTTAAGAGTAAAGGTTGGTATAGAGCTCAACTGAATGGGTCTAGGAAGCTGTTTGGTCGCTGCAGTGAGAATTCAGATCACCTTTCACCCGGCTGGAAAAATGCAGATCGAGACAAAAACGGGTGTAAAAGTAAAGTTTGGGATCCTGGAATCTGTTCTGGCATTTGTCACCCCGGGAGCCTAAGAATCTGTTTGAAGCTTCTTAAGGGCTTTACATGCTTAGTTTGGGACCACAGAGGCTATTGGAAGTACAAACATTGGTGGGAATTCCTGGATCAGTACAAGCACAAGCCACCATAGCAGGAAGCTCATCAAATGTCCAACTTAAGGACTATAACTAAAAGTGCTAGGTGGGAGACAACCCACCATGGTATGATCGTTCATTTTTCATTTTTATTTAGTTTTATTTGTTTTCAAGTTTTATTTTATTTTATTGAACCTGGAGTTTTGCATCACATTCATATTAACACTGCATTCTGCATCTTTTTAGATTAAAAAAAAAAGCGACCACGCGACGCGACCGCATCAGCGACGCGTCCGCGTCGCAAGGATATGGGAGACAATATTAATATGAACAGAGAGTTTCGCAAGAGCAGCGCTAGAGGCGTGCCAATGGCACAAATCACCCCACGCAACCGCGTCGCTGACGCGACCACGTCATATGGGAATAATGGCCTCCCACGCGACCGCGTCACCCACGCGGCCGCGTGACTTGAAATCGGCGTAAAAAGGGTGTATGGCAGAAAGTTGAGCTGGAGTTGGGCTGGACCCGTGCTAGTAGCACAAGCCCTGCCACGCGAATGCGTCACCCACGCGTCCGCGTCATATTGGAAATAAGGCCACCTGCGCGATCGCGTAGACCACGCGACCGCGTCACCCTGGATTTTGGCAATACTGAGTTTTGAACAGAGAGTTGTGCGACCGCGAGGCTGCACTCGCGCCACTAGCACAAATCAAGTCACGCGATCGCGTGCCCCACGCGTCCGCGTCACCTGACCTTATTGCGCACCATGCGACCGCGTCACCCACGCGACCGCGACGCCAGCGTCGCACAACCTATCCAGATTAGTGCCAATTTTCTTATCTTTTCTTCTCCGAATCCTTATTCTTCTTATCTTTTCTTATTTCTTTCTTCTTCCTTTCTTATTTTCTCTCACTTCTATTCTATTTTATTTAATTTATTTGCATACTTTCATTCATTGCATATTTTTATTTTTCTATTGGTGTTCAAATGTTCTTATTCAACTGTTATATCTTTTCTGGTATTATTTTGGTGCTTCATGACTTGTTTTATTCTGATTGGGTAATATTATTTAAATCAATGCTAATTTTTATATTACTGATATTCCTTTTGCATTGACATGAACTTACATTGTCTTTCATTACCCACTCTCTTCCCCATTGTTGCAAAATTTTGCACCACTAGTATGCCATGTGCTTCTATTATTTTCTCACTTGCATGCTGTAGCTACCATGTAATTGAGACCTTCATTTTTGGCATTAACCAACCCATATTTTATTTGTTTTCTATCCTTGCTTTGGGTTACTTTCCTTCCCTTTTTTCTTTCAGGATGGCCACCAGGAAGAGAACCGGAAGACGTTTACATGGGGAGACAGACAAGTCCATCTGTAAAATCTTTAGAGAAGAGAAAACAGTTGAAACAACCCGTCCACCTGCACATCTCAGCATGCACCGAGGACGGTGCAATCTTTAAGTGTGGGGAGGTCGATACCGATCTCCATGGGTTAGTTACTCCTCTATCTCAACACCAATGATTTGTTTTCCTTATTCATTGTTGCATTTGCATGTTTGATTGCATATTGTTTAATTTTTTTTGCATATTTTACCACTTGGTTGAAGTAATATTTTCTTTTTCGAGAAAATTTTTAGAGAATTTCACTAATTTGAATAAAATTTAATGTTACACTTGTTTGAAGAGATATTATACTAGAACATGGTTTAGAGCTCGAACACACAAAACCTGTGAGAATTTTGAGCCTATTTGAATTGGTTGCATTTTTCAACCAATATTTTATTTTTGATGTGTGTTTTTCTCTCTAAAATTGTGATCTTTGTCTTGCTTAATTCTATATTTCCATTATTTGATGTATGCATACACTTACATGATTGAGGCCTTTGTTTCACTGAGCTTACATACCCATATGGCCTTACCTCTCATTATCCTTTGCAAATCAATTTGAGCCTATTATACCCCTTTGTTCCTTACTTTAGCACATCATTAACTCTAAGCGGAAAATAATAATGTCCTTAATTTGAATCCTTAATTAGCTTAGACTGGTGAGAGTGCTCATAAATTAAGTGTGGGGAAGCGAATTTGAAAATAATTGGTTTGAGAATTGAGTATGTTAAGAATTTTCTGAAAATGTGAAAAAAATGTTTAGGACATGATTCATGCATTCAATACTTTAATCATATGCGTTGAGAAAAATAAAAAAAAAAGAAAAATAAAGGAGAAAAAAAAAAGAAAAAGAGCAATTAATAAAAGGGGACAAAATGCCCCAAAGTAAATGGTGAAAGCAATGCATATGTACTGTACTTGAAATTAGAATGCATGAATATGTAGAAAACATGGTTAATGGATAGTTAGATTTGTATTATGATTACATGGATTGTTTAAAGTTAGGTGGAAAGTTTAAGTTAATTAAGGATTCAGATTTTAGTCCACTTGGCCAAATACAATCCTACCTTGACCCTAACCCCATTACAACCCTTAAAAGACCTCTTGATATGTGTATTTGTGCATCAAATTTATGTTGATTGTTAGATGAAGAGCAAGCCTTAGAAAGCAAGGTTAGTAGGGAATTGAGAGAATCGAACCTTAAACACCTAAGCGATTAGAGTATATACACTACCAGTGAGGGTTCGATGCTCAATTCCTTGTTCCCTGCTTTCGTGAGCTATTTTCTTCTTGCAAGTCTATTTGTACTTCATTTTCATGATTTGAATTAGTGAAATCCAGTTCATATTTCCTCTTGAAAGATTTGTTTACTTTTAACTAAGTAGGTAGAAACATTTTTCATGTAGTTACATTCATAGGTTGCATTTCATACATTCTACCATCCATCTTCATCTTTATAGCTTCTCTTGAGCTTAGCATGAGGACATGCTATTGTTTAAGTGTGGGGAAGTTGATAAACAACTATTTTATGGTTTATCTTGTGCTCAATTGAGTGGTTTTTATCTACTCTTTACCCACTTATTCATACTATTTGCATGGTTTTACATTTGTCTTCCTAATTATGTGCTTTGATTGAAAATATGCTTCTTTGAGCTTTAAATTGTTAATTATTAATCCTCTCTTATCACCATTAGATGCCTTGATATGTGTGTTAAGTGATTTCAGAGATTACAGGGCAGGAATGGCTCAGAGGATGAAAAGGAAGCACGCAAAAATGGAAGGAATACAATAAGTTGGAGAAATTGCTAAGCTGACCAGCCTGACCTCTCTGCACTCAAATGGCTATAACTTTAGCTACAGAGGTCCAAACGACGCGGTTTTAGTTGCGTTGGAAAGCTAACGTCTGGGGCTTCGATTTAATATATAATATGCTATAGTTTCCTTGACGCTAGGTGATGCGACCGCATGATCTATGCGGCCGCGTCGCAGTGACGGAAATCCAGCGTGGCAAAATTCGAAACCAGCGAATTCTGGACTGTTTTTGACCCAGTTTGCGGCCCAGAAAACACAGATTAGAGGCTATAAAGTGGGGGAATGCATCCATACATATCAAGCTTTCACATTCACAATTTTAGGAGTAGATGTAGTTTTTAGAGAGAGAGGTTCTCTCCTCTCTCTTAGGATTTAGAATTAGGATTCTTTTCACTTCATGATTATTTCATCTTTTGCCATCACAGGTTCAATGTTCTTTTATTTCTTTTCTCAATTCTGTTTATGACTCTCTATGTTTAGATTGATTTTCTATTTAATATATTTTGAGGTATTTCAGACTTATGATTGCTCCTTTTTATTATATAAATAATTTAGATTTTTTCCTTTTGGCTTTGGTTGATTTATTGGTAACGCTTGAGCTGTCAAATAAAGCAGTGGTTGAAATTGGAAGTTGCTCCCATAACTCTAGTCTTTCCATAGGAATTGACTAAGACCTGAGGATTAAGCTAATTAATCCACTTGATTTACCTTCATAGTTAGAGGTTAACAAAGTGGGATTAAAACCCAATTCTCATCGCAATTGACAAGGATAGGCCTTCCAGTTCTCATACCTTGCCAAGAGATTTTATTGTTATTATTTTATTTTACTTGTCATTCAACATATTCCCTCCTTACCTTCTAATAAACCCCAATTTACAACTCATAACCAATAATAAGAACATACCTCCCTGCAATTCCTTGAGAAGACGACCCGAGGTTTAAATACTCGGTATCAATTTCAAAGGGGTTTGTTACTTGTGACAACCAAAACGTTTGTACGAAGGGATTTTTGTCGGTTTAGAGACTATATCTACAACGCGACTATTTTTATGACATTCTTTACTAGCAAAAGTCCTAACGTCAGCCTCTCAGGACTAGTGGGTCCCATAGCATCTTCACCTACCCCACTTACTTTCACACTTCCCCCATACACACTTTCCTATAAACCCTAGCCCAATCACATCCATATCACTTCCCCAAAACTATCATAACTCCCACCAATCCCCACCCACTTTAAAATCAAATTTCCCACCCAAAACCCAACCCATGGCCGAACCCTACCCTTCCCCACTCCTATAAATATCCCTCTTCAAAACCCTTCATACACACACCTCTCATACACTCATAAAACTCACAAGGTCGAGCCCTCTCTCTCCCTCTATCTTCTTCTATTTTCTTCTTCTTCTACTCCATTCTTTTCTTTTCTTTATTTTTGCTCGAGGACGAGCAAAGTTTTAAATTTGGTGTGGGAAAATCATAGCTTTTTTTTCTTTCCATTGCCATTCATAGAACCCAAGGTTGGAGACTCCTCTAGAAAGAGGAAAGGAAAGGCAGTAGCCACCTCCTCTGAATCTTTGGAGATGGAGAGATACATCACCAAAGCTCATAAAGACCAATTCTATGAAGTAGTGGCAAAGAAGAAAGTGATCACTAAGGTCCCTTTCAAGCTCAAGAAGAATGAGCACCCAGAGATCCAAAGAGAGATCCGGAGAAGAGGTTGGAAAGTCCTAACCAATCCCATTCAAGATGTTCAGATTCTAATGGTGCAAGAGTTCTATGCTAATGCATGGGTTACTAAAAACCATGGCACTAGTGTGAACAAATCCAAGGAATTAGATGATATTGGCGTTGAACTTGCCTCTGATGTAAGGGGACCCACATCCTTACACTAGGAGAGTCAACTTTGATCAGAGATTGGATCAAGTGCTCTAGACATCTGTGTGGAAGGAGCACAGTGAAAAAGGTATTCCCAAGGCAAGCCTATTCAACTAAGAAGGGTTGACCTAAAGCCCATAGCTAGAGGATGGTTGGAATTCATCCAACGTTCCATCATCCCTGCTAGCAATCGGTCAGAAGTGACTGTGGACAGAGCTATCATGATCCATTGGATCATGATTGGAAGTGATGTGGAAGTATATCAGGTGATTCCTCAAGAACTGTACAAGATAGTTGAGAAGCCTTCCACCAATGCAAGGTTGGCATTCCCACACCTCATCTGTCATTTATGCAATTCAGTTGGAATTGTAAGGAGATATCTCCATTAGGGAGGACAAGCCCATCTCTAAGAAGAGGATAGAGCAAACTAGAGAGCATGCACAAAATCCTGTGCAACTGCCTCAGCATGAAATCCCAAAGATGCCTCAAGGGATGTATATTTTCCTCCTCAAAGCTATTGGGATCAATGGCAGACTTCTCTTGGAGAACTAAGCACTAACATGGAGCAATTGAGGGTGGAGTATCAAGAGCATGCCACCACCCTCAATAAAATAAGAGAAGATTAAAGAGCCATAAGGGAAGATCAAAGGGCTATAAGAGAAGAACAACAAAGGCAAAGGAGTGACATTGAAGAGATCAAGCATCACATTGGATCCTCAAGAAGGAGTACTAGCCGCCACCATTAAAGGTGAATTCGTTCTCTTTTACCTCCTTTCCTTTTATTATTTTTCTATTTTTTGTTATGTTGTATTGTATGTTCTTTTGTTCTTGTTTCATGATCATTTGCATTGATGTCTTAAAGATGTAAAATGTTCCATATATCTCTCACCTTGGTTAAAAATTTTTTTTTTAAAAGAATTGAAAGATACATGAATTTCAAGTTTAAAATAAGAATAGTTCAATTATTTTGATGTGGTGGCATTGCTTTTGTTTTCTGAATGTATGAATAAACGGTGCATATTTGAAGTTAAAATTTTAGAATGTTGGCTCTTGAAAAAATGATGATGAAAGTGAAGTATTATTGGTAATCTGAAAAATCAATAAAAATTGATTCTTGAAGCAAGAAAAAGCAGCAAAAAGAAAAAGAAAAAGCATATTGCAAAAGAAAAAAAATTAATGCATGCGAAAAAAAAGAAAAAAATGGCAAAAAAAATAAATAAAGATAAAAATCCATTACTGCCCAAAAATGCAGGAAAAGGAGGGCAGATTGAAAAAGTCAATAAACCTTTAAACCAAAAGGCAAGGGTAAAAGGAACTAAAGCTTTGAGCATCAATGGATAGGAGGGCCTAAAGGAATAAAATCCTGGCCTAAGTGGCTTAACCAAGTTGTCCCTAACCATGTGCTTGTGGCGTGAAGGTGTCAAGTGAAAAACTTGAGACTGAGCGGTTAAAGTCGTAGCAAAAAGTGTTCAACGCCCTAGAGGCCTCATAGCATGTGGATCTCATCAAAGCTCAATCCAAACACTCACCAAGTGTGCCCCAAAAGTGGATTTTAGCACTAAAATGACTATTTTACCCTTAATAGTCATTTGTTTAGTATTTAAGGGATTAGATTTATACCTTTCAAAACTTTTCTACAGATTTTACACCATATTTAAGGTTCACCATTGTATTTTCTATCAGTATGAGTTTCTAAACCTCATAGGTTGAAGGGAGGAGCCCTGCTGAGTCTTATGAATTAATAAAAGTATTACTGTTTCTCTTTGATCCATGTTTGATTTATTTCTAAGATGTATACTCGTTCTTCAACATGGTGAATAGGATGATCAGTGACAATCAGCTCTATTCATCATACTCGGACTGTGTGCCTGACAACCACCCGTGTCTACTTGGGTTCGTGTGAATACGTGATTGGAAAGTGTGAACCACCAGCTTGATTATACATCTCTCAGACGGCTAATCCACGACGTCATTGGGGACTTCTCGAGACACCAGTTCAGCCAATTTTTGGGGAAATTAGGGTCTCTGTGGTAGAGGCTAGAGCCCAAAGAAGCAGCATTCTTTGATCCGGAAGATTCGACCTTGTCTGTGGCATTTTTATGTAGTATCGCCAAGAGAATGAACTACTAGAGCTTCACTCTCCGTCAGATTGGATGATGGTGCACGAATCCCCACACTTTCGTATAGCTGTACCAGAATGTGCACTGGGTCGTCCAAGTAATACCTAAGCGAGTCAGGGTCGATCCCACGAGGATTGTGGTTTAAAGCAAGCTATGGTTATCTTGCAGGTCTTAGTCAGGCAGATAAGAAGGTTGATGGATAAATATTTATGGGATTATTATAATAGGTTGCTAATGTTTTAAGGATAGAGTTGAGGATTGGAGTTGCTTTGCCTTTCTAAATTAACTCTGGTACTACTGTCTTCTCTGCTTGTGAATGATCTTCTTCTATGGCAGGCTGTATGTGATCAATGCCATGGGCCGTGGTCATGGATCTCCTCTACTACAGATTGAACGCCATTGGCCGTGGTCATCCAATCTGACGAAGGGTGAAGAGCTAGCAGTTCATTCTCTTGGCGATCCTACTCAAAACGTCACAGACGAGGTCGAATCTTCCGGATTAGAGGATGCTGCTTCTTAGGATTCTAGCCTATACCACGGAGACCCTAATCTCTCTGGAAATCATCTGAACTGTTGTCTCGAGAAGTCCCCAACGAAGTCATGGATTAGTCGTCTGAGAGATGTATAAACATAGCTGTTGGCACGTGCTTTCCAGTCATGTATTCACACGAACCCAAGTAGACGCGGGTGTTTGTCAGGCACGTTCATCTTAATGTGATGAACAGAGCTGATTGTCATTGATTATCCTATCCACCACGTTGAAGATTGGAAATACATCTTAGAGATAAATCAAACACGGATCGAAGAAGAAACAGTAGTACTTTTATTAATTCATATGACTCAGCAGGGCTCCTCCCCTCAACCTAGGAGGTTTAGAAACTCATACTGATGTAAAATACAGAGTAAAACTCGAAAATAATGTGTAAAGTCTAGATGATTTTTGTTGTTGTTCGAATGTTTATTTAAAATACACTTTAAATAATAAACAGATGACTAGTAAGGGTAAAGCAGTCTATTTAGTGCTAAAATCCACTTCTGGGGCCCACTTAGTGAGTGTTTAGGATGAGCTTTGATGACATCCATGTGCTATGAGGTCTCTGGGGCGTGGAACGCTAGCTAGGGAGTCCTCTTTTGGCGGTTGGATGCTGGTCTCTGCTCTTTGGGCACTAGACGCCTAGAAGGGGGCAGGTAGCTGGCGTTGGACACCAGTTTTGGGCCTTCTAATCCAAAGCAAAGTATAAACTATTACATATTGCGGAAAAGCTCTGGAAGTCAAATTTCCGTAGCCGTTGAGAGCGCTCTGTTTGGACTTATGTAACTCTAGAAAAGCTCTTCCAAATGCAAGGAGGTAAGATCTGGACAGCATCGGCAGTGCTTTCTCTGTCTCTGAATCAGACTTCTGCTCCAGCTCCTCAATTTCAGCCAGAAAATACCTGAAATTGTTCAAAAATACAAAAACTCATAGTAAAATTCAAAAATGTGAATTTAACACTAAAACCTATAAAATCTTAATAAAACCTGAATAAAATATACTAAAACTATCTGAAAATGATGTCAAAAAGTGTATAAAATAACAGCTCATCAGATGACCATGGCCCATGGCGTCGATCACTGATGAGCGGATATTTAATATGCTTTTTGACATTACTTTCATATTTTTTGTAATAGTTTTTATTTATTTTTTTATTATTTTTTATAGGTTCTAGTGTTAAATTCACATTTTTGGATTCTACTATGAGTTTTTGTGTTTTTTTACAATTTCAGGTATTTTCTGCCTGAAATTGAAGAGCTAGAGCAGAAGTCTGATTCTGAGACAGAGAAAACATTGCAGATGCTGTCCGGATCTGACCTACCTGCATTCGAAAGAGCTTTTTTGGAGCAATAGAAATCCAAATGGAGCGCTCTCAACGGCTTTGGAAATCTGACTTGCAGAGCTTTCCAGCAATGTATAATAGTCTACACTTTGTTTCAGATTAGAAGGCCCAAAACTGGCATCCAACGCTAGCCTCTTGCCCCCTTCCAGGCGTCCAGCGCCCACAAAGCAGAGACCAGCGTCCAAACGCCCAGAGAGGACCCCCTAGCCAGCGTTCAATACCCTAGAGGCCTCAAAGCACGTGGATCTTATCAAAGCTCAGCCCAAACACTCACCAAGTGGGCCCCAGAATTGAATTTTAGCACTAAAATGACTGTTTTATCCTTACTAGTCATTTGTTTAGTATTTAAGGGATTAGATTTATACCTTTCGAAACTTTTCTACATACTTTACACCATATTCGAGTTTCACCATTGTATTTTCAATCAGTATGAGTTTCTAAAACCTCCTAGGTTGAGGGGAGGAGCCCTGCTGAGTCCTACGAATTAATAAAAGTATTACTGTTTCTCTTCGATCCATGTTTGATTTATTTCTAAGATGTATACTCGTTCTTCAACATGGTGAATAGGATGATCAGTGACAATCAGCTCTGTTCATCATCCTCAGACTGCGTGCCTGAAAACCACCCGTGTCTACTTGGGTTCGTGTGAATACGTAACTGGAAAGTGCGAACCGTCAGCTTGATTATACATCTCTCAGACGGCTAATCCACAACTTCATTGGAGACTTCTCAAGACACTAGTTCAGCCAATTTTTGGTGAGATTACGGTCTCTGTGGTAGAGGCTAGAACCCAAAGAAGCAGCATTCTTTGAACCGGAAGATTCGACCTTGTCTGTGGCATTTAAAGTAGGATCGCCAAGAGAATGAACTGTTAGAGCTTCACCCTCCGTCAGATTGGATGATGGTGCACGAATCCCCACACTTGCGTATAGTTATACCAGCAAGTACACTGGGTCGTCCAAGTAATACCTGAGCGAGTCAGGGTCGATCCCACGAGGATTGTGGTTTGAAGCAAGCTATGGTTATCTTACAGGTCTTAGTCAGGTAGATCAGAAGGTTGATGGATAAATATTTATGGGATTATTATAATAGGGTGCTCATATTTAAGGATAGAGTTGAGTATTGGAGTTGCTTTGTGATGAGCGGATAATTTATACGCTTTTTGGCATTGTTTTTACGTAATTTTTAGTATGATTTAGCTACTTTTTGTTATATTTTTATTAGTTTTTAAATGAAAATCATATTTCTAGACTTTACTATGAGTTTGTGCATTTTTCTGTGATTTCAAGTATTTTCTGGCTGAAATTGAGGGACCTGAACAAAAATCTGATTCAGAGACTGAAAAAGGACTACAGATGCTGTTGGATTCTGACCTCCCTGCACTCAAAATGAATTTTCTAGAGCTACAGAAACCCAATTGACGCACTCTCAATTGCGTTCAAAAGTAGACATCCTGGGCTTTCCAACAATATATAATAGTCCATACTTTGCCTAAGTTTTGACGATGTAAACTGGCGTTCAAACACCAACTTCCTACCCTATTCTGAAGTTAAACGCCAGAAATAGGTTACAAACCAGAGTTAAACACCACAAACAGGCTGCAACCTGGTGTTTAACTCCAAGAGAAGTCTCTACACATGTAAAGCTCAATGCTCAGCCCAAACACACACCAAGTGGGCCCGGAAGTGGATTTCTGCATCATTTACTGTAAACCCTAGGTAACTAGTTTAGTATAAAAACTACTTTTAGAGATTTATTTTGTATCCAGTTTTCATATTTTCGAAACTGAGACTATTCTACATGTTTGGAGGCTGGCCTTGCGGCCATGCCTGGACCTTCATCCCTTATGTATTTTCAACGGTGGAGTTTCTACACCCCATAGATTAAGGTGTGGAGCTCTGCTGTTCCTCATTAATTAATGTAAAGTACTATTGTTTTTCTATTCAATTCAAGCTTATTCTTATTCCAAGATATTCACTCGCACTTCAACTTGTTGAATGTGATGATCCGTGACACTCATCATCATTCTCATCTATGAACGCGTGCCTGACAACCACTTCCGTTCTATCTGCAATAGCTTGAGTGTGTATCTCTTAGCCTCCATTCCGAAAGATCAGAGTCTTCGTGGTATAAGCTAGAATCAATTGGCAGCATTCTTGAGATCCGGAAAGTCTAAACCTTTTCTGTGGTATTCCGAGTAGGATCTGGGATGGGATGACTGTGACGAGCTTCAAACTCGCGAGTGTTGGGCGTAGTGACAGACGCAAAAGGATCAATGGATCCTATTCCAACATGAGTGAGAACCGACAGATGATTAGCCGTGCGGCGGCAGTGCATTTGGACCATTTTTCCTGAGAGGACGGACGGTAGCCATTGACAACGGTGATCCCCCAACGTACAGCTTGCCATGGAAAGGAGTATGAATGGTTGAATGAAGACAGTAGCAAAGCAGAGATTCAGAAGCAACACGCATCTCCATACACTTATCTAAAATCCCACCAATGCATTACATAAGTATTTCTATCTTATTTTATATTTTATTTATATTTTAATTATCAAAACCTCATAACCATTTGAATCTTCCTGACTGAGATTTACAAGATGACCATAGCTTGCTTCAAGCCGACAATCTCCGTGGGATCGACCCTTACTCACGTAAGGTTTATTACTTGGACGACCCAGTGCACTTGCTGGTTAGTTGTACGGAGTTGTGAAAAAGAATTGAGATTATGAAAGTGCGTACCAAGTTTTTGGCGCCATTGTTAGAGATCACAATTTCGTGCACCAAGTTTTTGGCGCCGTTGCCGGGGATTGTTCGAGTTTGGACAACTGACGGTTCATCTTGTTACTCAGATTAGGTAATTTTATTTTATTTTTAAAGCTTTTTATTTTCGAAAAATTTTCAAAAAAATAAATTATTCTATGTTCTTCAGAATTTTTAAGAATGAATTCTAGAGTTTTAGATGATGCTTTTATCATCACAGGAGCCTTTTTGATTTCCATTAATTTGGTTGTTGTATGTAATGTCCTGCTGAAGCTTGGCTAGCCGTGTCTAATCTTTTTTAGACTGAAGCTTTAGACTAACATTGCATGATTCCTGGAATTCTTATTAAAAAATTTTTGAAATCCTTATTTTTCTTTTTCCAATTAATTTTTGAAAAAACCAAAAAAAAATTTAATAAAATCATAAAAACCAAAAATTTTATGTTTCTTGTTTGAGTCTAGTGTCAAATTTTAAGTTTGGTGTCAGTTGCATCTTTTTAACTTCTCTTAAAAATTTTCGAAAATCCATGCATGTGTCCTTCATAATCTTCAAATTGTTCTTGATGATTTTCTTCGTTTGATCTTTAATTCTTCATGTTTTGTGTCTTTTCTTATTTTTCATATGCATTTTCAATTTGTTAGTGTCTAAGGTTTGAAAATTTCTAAGTTTGGTGTCTTGCATGTTTTTCTTTTCTTAAAAAGTTTCAAAAATAAGTTCTTGGTGTTCATCTTGACATTCAAAGTGTTCTTGGGGTTCATCTTGACATTCAAAGTGTTCTTGCATGCATCACGTGTTTTGATTCATAATTTTCATGTTTTGAGTCATTTTTATGTTTTTTTCTCTCCTCGTTAAAAATCAAAAATAAAAAAATATCTTTTCCGTATTTTGCTCATAATTTTTGAAAATTTGGTTTGATTTAGTCAAAAGTTTTAAAAATCTAGTTGTTTTTTATGATTCAAGTCAAATTTTCAATTTAAAAATCCTATCTTTTCAAAACTTTTTCAAAAATCAAATCTTTTTCATTTTCTATAGATATTTTCAAAAATTTTTAAAAAATTGATTTTCAAAATCTTTTTCTTATTTTCATTTCATATTTTCGAAACTAATGCTAACAATTAATGTGATTGATTCAAAAATTTTAAGTTTGTTACTTGCCTAGTAAGAAAGGTTCAATCTTTGAATTTTAAAATCATATCTTTTAGTTTCTTGTTAGTCAAGTAATCAACTTTAATTTCAAAAATCAAATCTCTTTTTTTAATTTCCTTTTCAAATCTTTTTCAAAATGATTTTCAATCACATCTTTTGCAAAATCAATTTCAAAATCTTTTTCTAATCTCTTATCTTTTCAAAATTGATTTTCAAAATCTTTTTCAATTAACCACTTGACTTTTTGTTTGTTTTACTATTTCTTATCTTTTTCAAAACCACCTAACTACTTTTCTCTCTCCAATTTTCGAAAACCACTAACTACCTTTTCAAAAATCTTTTTAATTAATTAATTTATATAGTTTTCAAAGTTTATTTTATCTCTTCTCTTAATTTTTGAATTCTAACTAATAATTAAAATAAAAACAAAAATATTTCCCTTTTATTCTTTTTAAATTCGAAATTCTCTATCTCTTATCTCTTTCTAATTCTTTATTTATCTACTAACACTTCTCTTCTACTCAAAATTTGAACCCCCTCTTCTTAACTGTGTTCGAATTTTTCTCTTCTCCTTCTTCTCTTCTTCTATTCTTCTACTCACATAAAGGAATCTCTATACTGTGACATAGAGGATTCCTCTTCTTTTCTATTCTCTTCTTTTTCATATGAGCAGGAACAGGGATAAAAACATTCTTATTGAAGCTGATCCTAAAACTGAAAGGACTCTTAAGAGGAAACTAGGAGAATCTAAAGCACAACCCTCTGGAGAGGACCTGACAGAATTTTTCGAAAAAGAAGGAGACATGGCCGAAAATAACAACAATGCCAACAATGCAAGGAAGATGCTTGGTGACTTTATTGCACCCTCTTCTAACTTCTATGGAAGAAGCATCTCAACTCCTGCCATTGGAGCAAACAACTTTGAGCTTAAGCCTCCATTAGTTTCTCTAATGCAACAGAATTGCAAGTTTCATGGATTTCTATTGGAAGATCCTCATCAGTTCTTAGCTGAATTCTTGCAAATCTGTGACATGTCAAGACCAACGGAGTTGATCCCGAGGTCTACAGGCTTATGCTTTTCCCTTTTGCTGTAAGAGACAGAGCTAGAACATGGTTGGATTCATGATGAGCGGATATTTTATACGCTTTTTGGGGTTAATTTCATATAGTTTTGAGTATGTTCTAGTTAGTTTTTAGTCTATTTTCATTAGTTTTTAGGAAAAATTTATATTTCTGTACTTTACTATGAGTTGTGTGTTTTTCTGTAATTTCAGGTATTTCTCTGGCTAAAATTGAAGGAGCTGAGCAAAAATCTGATTCAGGCTGAAAAAAGACTGCTGATGCTGTTGGATTCTGACCTTCCTGCACTCAAAGTGGATTTTCTGGAGCTACAGAACTCGAAATGGAATGATTGCAGTTTTGTTGGAAAGTAGACATCCAGGGCTTTCCCGCAATATATAATAGTCCATACTTTGCACAAGGATAGATGACGTAAACTGGCGTTCAACGCCAGTTCTCTGCCCAATTCTGGCGTCTAGCGCCAGAAAAGGATCAAAAGCTGGAGTTGAACGCCCAAACTGGCACAAAAACTGGCGTTCAACTCCACAAATGGCCTCTGCACGTGAATTGCTTAAATCTCAGCCCCAGCACACATCAAGTGGGCCCCAGAAGTGGATCTCTGCATTATCCATCATAGTTTACTCATTTTTTGTAAACCTAGGCTACTAGTTTAGTATTTAAACAACTTTTAGAGACTTATTTTGCACCTCATGACATTTTAGATCTGAACTTTGTACTCTTTGATGGCATGAGTATCTAAACTCCATTGTTGGGGGTGAGGAGCTCTGTTGTGTCTCGATGAATTAATGCAAGTATTTCTGTTTTCTATTCAAACACGCTTGTTCCTATCTAAGATGTTCATTCGCGCTTAACTGTGATGAAGGTGATGATCCATGACACTCATCACCATTCTCAACCCATGAACGTGTGCCTGACAACCACCTCCGTTCTATATCAGATTGAATGAGTATCTCTTAATCAGAATCTTTGTGGTATAAGCTAGAATTGATGGCGGCATTCACGAGAATCCGGAAAGTCTAAACCTTGTCTGTGGTATTCCGAGTAGGATTCAAGGATTGAATGACTGTGACGAGCTTCAAACTCCTGAAGGCTGGGCGTTAGTGACAAATGCAAAGGAATCAAGGGATTCTATTCCAACCGGATCGAGAACCAACCGGTGATTAGCCGTGCTGTGACAGAGCGCGTGAGCGTAGTTTTCACTGGAAGGATAGAAGGTAGCCATTGACAACAGTGATCCACCAACACACAGCTTGCCATAGGAGGACGTGCGTGCGTGAACAAGAAGACAGAGGAAGCAGAGATTCAGAAGACAAAGCATCCCCAAAACTCCAACATATTCTTCATTACTGCATAACAAGTAACCTTTAATCCATGCTCTCTTGTTTATTTGCAATTCAACTGATAAACATAATTGACTTCCTGACTAAGATTTACAAGATAACCATAGATTGCTTCAAACCAACAATCTCCATGGGATTCGACCCTTACTCACGTGAGGTATTACTTGGACGACCCAGTGCACTTGCTGGTCAGTGGTACGAGTTGTGAAAAGTGTGATTCATAATTCGTGCACCGAGTTTTTGGCGCCGTTGCCGGGGATTGTTCGTGTTTGGACAACTAACGGTTTATTTTGTTGCTTAGATTAGGAAAAATTTCTCCTTTTTTTGTTTAGAGTCTCTTATTATTGTCGTGTTAAAATTTTAGAATCCTTATTTTCTTTTTAAAATATTTTTCAAAAAAAATATATTTTTTCTACTAAATTCTGTGCCAAACTTTAAGTTTGGTGTTTTCTTGTTGATTTTTCTTAAAATTTTTGAAAATTTATTTTGGTTTTCTAAAAACTTTAAGTTTGGTGTTCGTCCTTCATGTTCTTGTGTTCTTGTGAGTCTTCAAAGTGTTCTTGAGTTTTTCTTGTGTCTTGATCTTAAAATTTTTAAGTTTGGTGTTCCTTGGTGTTTTCCCTCCAAAATTTTCGAAAATAAGGAGCATTAGATCTAAAAATTTTAAATCTTGTGCTATCTTATTGTTTTTCTCTTTCCTCTTAAAAATAAAAAATATCTCTTCTCTCTATTTTAAAAACCATTTTTCGAAATATATTTCTAAAAATTCAGATTTTTATTTCAAAATTTAAAACTTTTTTTTTTCAAAATCATCATATCCTTTTCAAAACGTCCTAACCACTTTCTCTCTCCTCAGTTTTTCGAAAATCTTCACTCAATTTTTATTTATTTTAATTTATTTCATTTTCGAAATAAATATATAAATAAATAAATAAAAATATTTTTTCTATTTTACATCATCTCCCTTTCTCCTTCATGGACCTAAGCGGAAATGAATAGTCCAGGAGGACTCTGGGGTCATATTCTAACCCCTCTACTGCTTCATATGGGAGTAGTATCTGCATACCCTCCATTGGAGTCAGTAGCTTTGAGTTGAATCCTCAGCTCATTATCATGGTGCAGCAAAGCTGCCAGTTTTCCGGTCTTCTACAGGAAGAACCTACAGAGTTTCTGGCACAGTTTCTACAGATTGCTGACACAGTACATGATAAAGAAATAGATCAGGATGTCTACAGACTATTACTGTTTCCATTTGCTGTAAAAGATCAAGCTAAGAGGTGGTTGAATAACCAACCTAAGGCCAGCATAAAGACATGGAAACAGCTGACAGAAAAATTCCTGAATCAGTACTTTCCCCCAAAACGGATCACACAGCTAAGGCTGGACATCCAAGGCTTTAAACAAGGAGATAATGAATCTCTTTATGATGCCTGGGAAAGATACAGAGAGATGCTACGAAAATGCCCCTCTGAAATGTTTTCAGAGTGGGTTCAGTTAGACATCTTCTATTATGGGCTTGCAGAAAGAGCTCAGATGTCTCTTGATTACTCAGCTGGTGGATCTATCCACATGAGAAAGACAATTGAAGAGGCTCAAGAGCTCATTGATACAGTTGCCAGGAATCAGCATCTGTACCTAAGCAATGACTCTTCCATGAAAGAAGAGGTTAAGACAGCAACTGCTGAACTCAGTCCTGTAAAACAAGCTGCTGAATTCAATCAGCAATTGGACTTTCTAACAAAGCAGTTAGCCGAATTCAAGGAAAGGTTACAAGAGACAAGGATGGCTAATATACATATGGACGAACAGTTTAAGCAAACAATGCAGCAGCTGTCAAGGCAAATAGCAGAAGAATGCCAAGCAGTTCAACTAAGAAGTGGGAAAACATTAAATACCCCACCTCAAGGCAGCAAAAAGCTAAGAAATGAGCAAACCACCCAAAATTCACCTGAGGACAGTAAGAGCCCAAGGAAAAGTAATTCTAGAACTAAAACGCCAGAAAATTGGTGGAAGGCTGGCGCTGAATGCCCAGACCATGCTCAGGACTGGCGTTCAACGCCAGAAACAAGGCAGGACTGGCGTTCAACGCCAGAAATGGGCGTTGAACACCCAAAATGGGCAAGATCTGGCGCTGAACGCCCAAAATGGGCACAGTTCTGGCGTTCAGATGCCAGGAGCAGACAAGGAGCTGGCGTCGAGTTTCACTCCAGCTTCTAACTCTGGCACTCAATCGCCAGTGAGGGATCAGACACACACAAATGCTGATAACAACCCCTCTAAAAAGGCTTCTTCAACCACTTCTGTAGGCAATAAACCTACAGCAACTAAGGTTGAAGAATATAAAGCCAAGATACCTTATCCTCAAAAACTCCGAAAAGAGGAGCAGGATAAGCAATTTGCTCGCTTTGCAGATTATCTCAGGACTCTTGAAATAAAGATTCCATTTGCAGAAGCACTTGAGCAAATACCTTCTTATGCCAAGTTCATGAAAGAGATCTTGAGTCATAAGAAGGATTGGAGAGAAACAGAAAGAGTTCTCCTCACTGAAGAATGCAGTCCAGTCATTCTGAAAAGCTTTCCTGAAAAGCTTAAAGACCCTGGGAGTTTTCTGATACCATGCATATTAGAAGGTAATTGCACCAAGATAGCTTTATGCGATCTTGGGGCAAGCATCAACCTAATACCTGCATCCACTATCAGAAAGCTTGGCTTAACTGAAGAAGTTAAACCAACCCGGATATGTCTCCAACTTGCTGATGGTTCTACTAAATACCCATCAGGCGTGATTGAAGACATGATTGTCAGAGTTGGGCCATTCGCCTTTCCCACTGACTTTGTTGTGCTGGAAATGGAGGAGCACAAGAGTGCTACTCTCATTCTAGGAAGACCCTTCCTAGAAACTGGACGATCCCTCATTGACGTCCAACAGGGGGAAATAACCCTGAGAGTCAATGATGATGAGTTAAAGCTGAACGCTGTCAAAGCCATGCAGCATCCAGACACATCAAAAGACTGCATGAAAGTTGATCTTATTGACTCTTTGGTAGAAGAGATCAACATGGCTGAGAGTCTTGAATCAGAGTTGGAAAACATCTTTAAAGATGTTCAGCCTGATTTAGAGGATTCAGAGGACATGAAAGAGCCTCTGAAATCTCTTCTGGAAGAGGAGAAACCTTCTAAACCCGAGCTCAAGCCATTACCACCATCCTTGAAATATGCGTTTCTGGGAGAAGGTGACACTTTTCCAGTGATCATAAGCTCTGCTTTAAATTCACAGGAAGAGGAGGCACTTATTCAAGTGCTAAGGACACACAAGACAGCTCTTGGGTGGTCCATAGGTGACCTTAAGGGTATAAGCCCAGCTAGATGCATGCACAAAATCTTATTGGAGGATAATGCCAAACCAGTGGTTCAACCACAGAGGCGGCTAAATCCAGCCATGAAAGAAGTAGTACAGAAAGAGGTCACCAAACTACTAGAGGCTGGGATTATTTATCCTATTTCTGATAGCCCCTGAGTGAGCCCTGTCCAAGTCGTCCCAAAAAAGGGAGGCATGACAGTGATTCATAATGAAAAAAATGAACTGGTTCCTACAAGAACAGTTACAGGGTGGCACATGTGTATTGACTATAGAAGGCTCAATACAGCCACTAGAAAGGATCATTTTCCTTTACCATTCATAGACCAGATGCTAGAAAGACTAGCAGGTCATGATTATTACTGCTTTTTGGATGGCTACTCAGGCTATAACCAGATTGTAGTAGATCCCCAGGATCAAGAGAAAACAGCATTCACATGTCCATCCGGAGTGTTTGCTTATAGAAGGATGCCATTTGGGCTATGTAATGCGCCTGCAACCTTCCAGAGATGCATGCTCTCTATTTTCTCTGATATGGTGGAAAAATTTCTGGAAGTCTTCATGGATGACTTCTCAGTATATGGAGACTCATTCAGCTCCTGTCTTGATCACCTGAAACTTGTTCTGAAAAGATGCCAAGAGACCAACCTAGTTTTAAACTGGGAAAAGTGTCACTTCATGGTGACTGAAGGAATTGTTCTTGGGCATAAAATCTCAAACAAGGGAATAGAGGTGGATCAAGCAAAAATAGAGGTAATTGAAAAATTACCACCACCTGCCAATGTTAAGGCAATCAGAAGCTTTCTGGGGCATGCAGGATTCTATAGGAGGTTTATAAAGGATTTTTCAAAAATCGCAAAACCTCTAAGCAATCTGCTAGCTGCTGACACGCCATTTGTGTTTGACACAGAGTGCCTGCAGGCGTTTGAAACGCTGAAAGCTAAGCTGGTCACAGCACCAGTCATTTCTGCACCAGACTGGACGTTACCATTTGAGCTAATGTGTGATGCCAGTGATCATGCCATTGGTGCAGTATTGGGACAGAGGCATGACAAGCTTCTGCATGTCATTTATTATGCCAGTCGCGTTCTAAATGATGCCTAGAAAAATTACACAACCACAGAAAAAGAATTACTTGCAGTGGTTTACGCCATTGACAAGTTCAGATCATACTTAGTAGGATCAAAAGTGATTGTGTATGCTGACCATGCTGCTCTTAAATATCTACTCACAAAGCAGGATTCA
The DNA here is from genome assembly GCF_003086295.3 of Arachis hypogaea. Lineage (NCBI taxonomy): Eukaryota > Viridiplantae > Streptophyta > Magnoliopsida > Fabales > Fabaceae > Arachis > Arachis hypogaea. Next base: position 91,434,275 of record NC_092055.1, on the reverse strand, counting down.
AAACCCAGGCTCATCAGATGGGTATTGCTTCTGTAAGAGTTTGATATAGAGATAAGAGACAGAAAAGGGACAGAGAACCAAGTGGCTGATCATCTGTCCCGGATAGAGCCAGTGGAAGGGACGTCCCTCCCCTTTCTTGAGATCTCTGAGACGTTTCCTGATGAGCATTTATTTGCCATTCAGGAAGCACCATGGTTTGCCGATATTGCAAACTATAAAGCTGCAAGGTTCATACCCAAGGAGTACAACAGGATACAAAAGAAGAAATTAATTACTGATGCAAAGTATTACTTGTGGGATGAACCCTATCTCTTTAAGAGATGTGCAGACAGAATAATCCGTAGGTGTGTGCCTAGAGAAGAGGCACAGAGGATCCTATGGCATTGCCATAGATCTCAATATGGAGGCCATTTCGGAGGTGAGCGAACAGCCACCAAGGTCCTCCAATGTGGCTTCTATTGGCCCATACTCTATAAAGATTCCCGAGAGTTTGTACGTAACTGTGACAGTTGCCAAAGAGCTGGTAATCTGCCTCATGGTTACACCATTCCTCAACAAGGAATCTTGGAAATTGAGTTGTTTGACGTATGGGGAATTGACTTCATGGGACCTTTCCCACCATCATACTCAAACACTTATATTCTGGTGGCAGTTGACTATGTATCAAAATGGGTTGAGGCTATTGCCACACCCACCAATGATACTAAAACAGTGCTGAAGTTCCTATAGAAACATATCTTTAGCAGGTTTGGTGTCCCTAGAGTACTAATCAGTGATGGGGGCACTCACTTCTGCAATAAACAGCTTTACTCTGCCATGGTTCGGTATGGAATTCGCCACAAGGTGGCCACTCCATATCATCCACAAACCAATGGGCAAGCTGAAGTCTCTAATAGAGAATTAAAGAGAATCCTGGAACGGACAGTAAATACCCGTAGAAAGGATTGGGCACGGAGCTTGGATGATGCTCTGTGGGCTTACAGGACAGCATTCAAGACCCCTATAGGGACCTCTCCATACCAACTCGTGTATGGTAAGGCATGTCACCTGCCCGTGGAATTGGAACATAAGGCCTACTGGGCAACCAGATTCCTAAACTTTGATGCCAAACTAGCAGGAGAAAAATGATTGCTCCAACTAAATGAGCTAGAGGAATTCAGATTCACAGCTTTCGAGAATGCCAAGCTTTATAAAGAAAAATAAAAAAAGTGGCATGACAGAAAGCTGTCATCTAGAATCCTTGAACCAGGATAGAAGGTTCTGTTGTTCAATTCTAGACTCAGGCTATTCCCCGGGAAACTAAAATCCCGGTGGAGGGGACCATACGTGATTACAAGTGTATCACCATATGGTTATGTGGAGCTTTAAGATATTAATTCTGATAAGAAGTTCATTGTCAATGGACAGAGAATCAAGCATTATCTTGAAGGCAACATTGAGCAAGAATGCTCAAGGCTGAAGCTAGATTAAAAGCTCAGCAAGGTCCAGCTAAAGACAATAAAGAAGCGCTTGCTGGGAGGCAACCCAGCCATGGGGCAACAATCCTCTAAGCATTTTGCCCTACTTTTATTTTTATTTTTATTTGTTTATATAAAGTTCACTGACACTAAGGTGAGGAATTATTTACAGAAGACCTCGGCACACAAAACAGAAAAAAAGAGCTCACTGGCAAGAAAGCGCCAGTAAAAGTGTATTTTGGGCGTTCAACGCCCAAAATGGGCATTCACTGGGCGTTGAACGCCAGTAATGGTAGCAATCTGGGCGTTCAACGCCAGAAATGGGCACCCACTGGGCGTTGAACGCCAGTAATGGCAGCAGCTGGGCGTTGAACGCCCAGGAGAGCAGCAATTGGACGCTGAACGCCCAAAACAGGCAGTGCTTGGGCGTTCAAACGCCAGGATGGCAGGGAGGAGACAAAACTCATTTTTGTTCAAAATTTTTCATTCTAAATCTTGATTTTCATACCTCAATTCATGATTTCTTATATAAACATGTCAAGAACCCTGATTTCTAAATTCCATAATTTCTAAAAACCCTACCACTGAAAATATCGAATGTATTTTAATCCATAAGCACCAGGCATCTTTGAAAATTCAATCCAACTCTTTTCAAAAATTTTTTTTTTTACAAATCTATCTTTTTCAACTCATCAATATCTTTTTCAAAACCTCCACTCTATCTTTTTCAAAAATTAAATCTATCTTTCTCAAAAATCTTTCATATCCTCTCAATTTTAAACTATATCTTCTCTTATCATATCTTCTATCTTATCTTTTCCAAATAAATCTTTTTATCATATCTTTATCTCTTCTTTCGAAAACCCACCCTCCCCCCTTATAAATTTGAGTTCGGCCTCCCTCCTCTCCCATCAACAATTGCCCCTAGCTCTCCTTCTATCCCTCTCCTTTCTCTTCTTTTGCTTGAGGACAAGCAAACCTCTAAGTTTGGTGTGTTTATCCGCAATCACTAAGATCATGGCCCCCAAAGGAAAACAACCCACTCCAAGAGGCAAGAAAGAGAGAGTTCCAAAACCACTTTGGAATCAAGGGAAGTTCTTATCTAAAGAACATTCGGACCATTATAACAAAATAATGGGTCTAAGATCAGTGATCCCGGAAGTTAGATTCGATCTGAAAGAAGATGAATACCCGGAGATCCAGGAGCAAATTCGAATCAGGAGCTGGGAAGTCCTAGCTAATCCTGAAATGAAAGTGGGAAGGAACATGGTCCAGGAGTTCTATGCTAATATGTGGCAAACTGACAAGCAGAAACTATCTGGGACTTCTCTCTATGACTATCGGACCGTGGTCAGAGGAAAGATTGTTCATACCCACCCTGATAGGATCAGGGAGATCTTAAAGCTACCTCAGCTGAAGGATGATCCAGACTCCTTCAACAGGAGGATGATGAGAGCAGACAAGGGCCTGGATAAGATTCTAGAGGACATATGTATCCCTGGAGCCAGGTGGACCACCAACACAAAGGGTGTCCCAAATCAACTCAAGAGATAGGATCTCAAACCAGTCGCCAGAGGATGGCTAGATTTCATTGGGCATTCTCTGTTGCCTACTAGCAACCATTCTGAAGTCACAGTTAAAAGAGCAGTGATGATCCATTGCATCATGATGGGAAAGGAAGTGGAGGTTCATCAGCTGATTTCAGCTGAACTCTACAAAATTGCTAACAAAAATTCTAAAGAGGCCAGGTTGGCTTATCCAAGCGTGATTTCTCTACTCTGCAAGGATGCTGGAGTAAGGATGGGAATAACTGAGTATATCTCAGTTGAGAAGCCAATCACCAAAGCATCAATGGAAAAACAACAAGCACAGGATGATCCCATCAAGAAGAGAGCACAGGAATTCCTCCCAGAGATCCCTCAATCTGAATACTGGGAGTATCTTGAGACGTCTGTTACCAAGATATGGGAAGCTATGGAGCAAATAATAAAAGAACAGAAGGAACACGGTCAAATGCTGACCTATATGTTTAAAGAACAAGAGGAGCAAGGGCGTGACTTAAGGGAATTAAAGCGCCAAAAGTCTTCTCTTGCAGGACCAAGCACCCCAAGGATCAGAGGAACCCCCGTTCCCCCAGAATAAAGGTTGTTAATTTCCAATTTCTGCCTTAACTCTGTGACAGTGTCCTTATAGAAGTTTACCTTAGGAGTCATATAGTAGTAATTAGTATCTATTTTGATTTTATCTCCAATTAAGCTATAGTTTATTTTTCTCATCATCAGCAAACATGAATAAAGTAGTAGATCTTTTGAATAAGAGGCAATAAAATTTTGAGTTTTTAATAAGAAAAATTCTAATTAGTAACATGTGGTGGCAATGCTTTCTGTCTTCTGAATGAATGCTTGAATAGTGCATATGTCTTTTGAATTTGTTGTTTAAGACTGTTAAATATATTGGCTCTTGAAAGAATGATGAACATGAGACATGTTATTGATAATCTGAAAAATCATAAAAATGATTCTTGAAGTAAGAAAAAGCAGCAAAGAACAAAGCTTGCAGAAAAAAAAATAGAAAGAAAAAGAAAAAGCAAGTAGAAAAAGCCAAAAGCTCTTAAAACCAAGAGGCAAGAGCAAAAAGCCAATAACCCTTAAAACCAAAAGGCAAGGGCAAATAAAAAGGATCCCAAGGCTTTGAGCATTAGTGGATAGGAGGGCCTAAAGGAATAAAATCCTGGTCTAAGCGGCTAAACCAAGCTGTCCCTAACCATGTGCTTGTGGCGTGAAGGTGTCAAGTGAAAACTTGAGACTGAGCGGTTAAAGTCAAGGTCCAAGGCAAAAAGAAGAGTTTGCTTAAGAACTCTGGACACCTCTAATTGGGGACTTTAGCAAAGCTGAGTCACAATCTAAAAGGTTCACCCAATTATGTGTCTGTGGCATTTATGTATCCGGTGGTAATACTGGAAAACAAAGTGCTTAGGGCCACGGCCAAGACTCATAAAATAGCTGTGTTCAAGAATCATCACACTGAAATAGGAGAATCAATAACACTATCTGAATTCTAAGTTCCTATAGATGCCAATCACTCTGAGCTTCAATGGATAAAGTGAGATGCCAAAACTGTTCAGAAGCAAAAAAGCTACTAGTCCCGCTCATCTAATTAGAATCTGAGCTTCACTCAAAAACTCTGAGATATTATTGCTTCTTAACCTATTAATCTTCTATTTTATTTGTCTAGTTGCTTGAGGACAAGCAACAGTTTAAGTTTGGTGTTGTGATGAGCGGATATTTTATACGCTTTTTGGGGTTAATTTCATATAGTTTTGAGTATGTTCTAGTTAGTTTTTAGTCTATTTTCATTAGTTTTTAGGAAAAATTCATATTTCTGGACTTTACTATGAGTTGTGTGTTTTTCTGTAATTTCAGGAATTTTTCTGGCTGAAATTGAAGGAGCTGAGCAAAAATCTGATTCAGGCTGAAAAAGGACTGCTGATGCTGTTGGATTCTGACCTCCCTGCACTCAAAGTGGATTTTCTGGAGCTACAGAACTCGAAATGGCATGCTTCCAATTGCGTTGGAAAGTAGACATCCAGGGCTTTCCAGAAATATATAATAATCCATACTTTGCACAAGGATAGACGACGTAAACGGAAGTTCAACGCCAGTTCTCTGCCCAATTCTGGCGTCCAGCGCCAGAAAAGGATCAAAAGCTGGAGTTGAACGCCCAAACTGGCACAAAAACTGGCGTTCAACTCCACAAATGGCCTCTGCACGTGAATTGCTTAAATCTCAGCCCCAGCACACACCAAGTGGGCCCCAGAAGTGGATCTCTGCATCATCCATCATAGTTTACTCATTTTTTGAAAACCTAGGCTACTAGTTTAGTATTTAAACAACTTTTAGAGACTTATTTTGCACCTCATGACATTTTAGATCTAAACTTTGTACTCTTTGACGGCATGAGTCTCTAAACTCCATTGTTGGGGGTGAGGAGCTCTGCTGTGTCTCGATGAATTAATGCAAGTATTTCTGTTTTCTATTCAAACACGCTTGTTCCTATCTAAGATGTTCATTCGCGCTTAACTGTGATGAAGGTGATGAACCGTGACACTCATCACCATTCTCAACCCATGAACGTGTGCCTGACAACCACCTCCGTTCTATATCAGATTGAATGAGTATCTCTTAGATCTCTTAATCAGAATCTTTGTGGTATAAGCTAGAATTGATGGCGGCATTCACGAGAATCCGGAAAGTCTAAACCTTGTCTGTGGTATTCCGAGTAGGATTCAAGGATTGAATGACTGTGACGAGCTTCAAACTCCTTAAGGCTGGGCGTTAGTGACAAACGCAAAGGAATCAAGAGATTCTATTCCAACCGGATCGAGAACCAACCGGTGATTAGCCATGCTGTGACAGAGCGCGTGAGCGTGGTTTTCACTGGAAGGATGGAAGGTAGCCATTGACAACGGTGATCCACCAACACACAGCTTGCCATAGGAGGACGTGCGTGCGTGAACAAGAAGACAGAGAAAGCAGAGATTCAGAAGACAAAGCATCTCCAAAACTCCAACATATTCTTCATTACTGCATAACAAGTAACCTTTAATCCATGCTCTCTTGTTTATTTGCAATTCAACTGATAAACATAATTGACTTCCTGACTAAGATTTACAAGATAACCATAGATTGCTTCAAACCAACAATCTCCGTGGGATTCAACCCTTACTCACGTGAGGTATTACTTGGACGACCCAGTGCACTTGCTGGTCAGTGGTACGAGTTGTGAAAAGTGTGATTCATAATTCGTGCACCAATTCACAACCTAAGGAAAGCTTGAACTCTTGGGAAAATCTGATCAGTGCCTTTCTGGCCGAATTCTTTCCACCTCAAAAGATGAGCAAGCTTAGAGTGGAAATCCAAACCTTCAGACAGAAGGAAGGCGAGTCCCTCTATGAAGCTTGGGAAAGATATAAGCAACTGATCAAAAGGTGTCCTACTGACATGCTTCCTGAATGGAGCATCATATGTATATTCTATGATGGTCTGTCTGAGTTGTCAAAAATGACATTGGACCATTCTGCAGGAGGATCTCTTCATCTGAAAACCCCTGCAGAAGCTCAGGAACTTATTGAAATGGTTGCAAATAACCAGTTCATGTACACATCTGAGAGGAATCCTGTGAACAATGGGACGCCTCAGAAGAAGGGAGTTCTTGAACTTGATACTCTGAATTCCATATTGGCTCAGAACAAAATATTGACCCAGCAAGTCAATATGATTTCTCAGAGTCTGAATAGATTGCAAGCTGCATCCAATAGTACTAAAAAAGCATCTTCTGAAGAAGAAGCTTATGATCCTGAGAATCCTGCAATGGCAGAGGTGAATTACATGGGAGAACCCTATGGAAACACCTATAATCCTTCATGGAGAAATCATCCAAATTTCTCATGGAAGGACCAACAGAAGCCTCAATAAGGCTTTAACAATAATGGTGGAAGAAATAAGTTTAGCAATAGCAAGCCGTTTCCATCATTTTCTGAGCAACAGACAGAGAATTTTGAACAGAGCCATTCTGGCCTGGCAACCATGGTCTCTGATCTATCCAAGACCACACTAAGTTTCATGAATGAAACAAGGTCCTCCATTAGAAATTTGGAGGCACAGGTGGGTCAGCTGAGTAAGAAGATTATTGAAACTCCTCCTAGTAATCTCCCAAGAAATACAGAAAAAAATTTCAAGAGAGAGTGCAAGGCCATAACCATGACCAACATGGCCGAACCTGGAGAGAGTGAGGAGGACGTGAGTCCCAGGGAGAAAAGCCTCATGGGACGTCCTCTGGACAGAAAGGAGTTTCCCTTTGAGGAACCAAAGGAATCTGAGGCTCATACAGAGACCATAGAGATTCCATTGAACTTCCTTCTGCCATTCATGAGCGGCGATTTTGGGTGACAAATTTCTAATTACAATACTTTTGCATTTCATTTTAGGTCTTTTAGGATTTTTGTTTCATTTTCTTATTTTTTTTATATATATATACAATAAGCTTAGTCAAAATAATGAAAAATTTTCAAGACTTCTATCTATAGGGCACCAATTGATTTGAGTGAAAACTTTTCACAAAACTTGCTTGAATTATATATATGTTGTGGAACGTGTTTTGAGCTAAGAACACAAGCAAGTGATATTTGAGCCTAATTGTGTGGTTACATTTTATAACCACTTATTTTTCCTTCTTGTGTGCTTTATTCTCTTTCTATGATTGTAATCTTTGATTTGTTTGATTCTTTATGTCCATTATTTGGTGTATTCATGCATTTATATGATTGAGGCCATCATTTTATTTAGCTCACTTACCCAAATAGTCTTACCTTTTATCATCCATTATTAGCCAACTTTGAGCCTACGCTTAACCCACTTTGTTCTTTAATTTAGCACATTACAAGCCTTAAAGTGAAAAACAATAAATGTCCTTTATTTGGATCTTTGATTAGCTTAGGCTAGTGTGTGTCTATCATTCAAGTGTGGGAACCTTGGGACATTGGGGAATAAAAGGGTAGTTTTGTATTTTTATTGTAAATATTGGGAATTGGGTACGTGCTCATGTATTAATCAAATGTAAAACCTTATGCATTGATGTTCTTGTATATAGAAAGAAGAAAATGAGAAAAACAAAATAAAAAAATATGGAAAAGAAAAAGAAAGAAACAAAGAAAAAAAAGAAAAGGAATAAAAAGGGGACAAAATGCCCCAAAGCAAGTGAAGCTCAATAAAATCAATGCATATGTGTTGTGAGATGAAAAGAAAATGCATCCTACCTTGACCCTAGCCCCATTACAACCAATGAAAAGACCTCATGATAGGTGTATGCATGCATGAAATAAATGTTGATTGTTAGAAGAAAAACAAATCTTGGAAAGCATGATTAGGGGAGAATTGAGTGAATCAACCCTAAACACTTGAGAGAATAGAGTGCAAACACATCCGGTGAGGGTTTGATGCTCAATTACATGTTTCCACCTATCATCATTCTTCATGCAAGTTTATAAAAATACTTAATAGCTCAATTCGATTGTGGTTTGGCACGGTTGTTAATATCTTTAGCCCTTGTACATATATGCTTCTTGGGAATTGATTTATTTTGACCAAGCAATTGCATTCATGTAGATAGTTGCATATAGGTAGATTGCATTTAGTTAGACTTCATTGAATAAATGGTGATACCCCTTGTTTCTCTCTTGGTTTAAGCATGAGGACATGCTTGGTTTAAGTGTGGGGACGTTGATAAACCCCATTTGTAGGGTTTATCTTGTGTTGAATTTAGAGGGTTTTATCATCTTTTCCCACATTTATTCAATGAAATAGCATGGTTTTGTAAATTCTCTTTTAATTGTGCTTAAGAGTGAAAACATGCTTTTTAGGCCCTTAATTGTTTAATCTTGATTTACCTTTGATTCCATTAGATGCCTTGAGATGTTTGTTAAGTGATTTCAGATTTAGGAGGCAAAGATTGGATCAAAGGAATGAAGGAAAAGCATGTAAAAGTGGGAACTCATGAAAAAATGAAGGAATCGCAAAAGCTGTCAAGCCGACCTTTTCGCACTCAATCGATCATAACTTGAGCTACAGAGGTCCAAATGATGCAGTTCAAGATGCATTGGAAAGCTAACACCCGGGGCTTCGAAATGATTTAAGATTTACCATAGTTGCATCACGTTTAGGGTGGCGCGCACGCGCCAATTTTCACGTAATTCATTAAAAGCAAATTAGTGGCCAGCGAATTCTAAAGCCTTGTGGGCCCAATCCAACTCATTTCTGATGCTATTTAACCCAAGGATTGAAGAGGGATGAGACATCTAGTCATTAGTTTAGTTTTATTTTAGTTTTATGATGCTTTAGTTAGTTTCTAGAGTGAGAATCTCTTACTTCTCTCTAGAATTAGGATTAGGTTTTAGATTTAGATCTAGCTCTTCTTCTCTCTTTTAATTTTCCTTTTCTTTCCTTAATTATTCTCTTGTAGTTGTAGAATTCTTCTTCTCTTGTAATTCCTTTGTATTGTTGGTTGTAGTTTATGAACTTTCTTTTGTAGATCTACATTTCTCCTTCAATGCAAGTGGTAAGTTCTTTATTGTTTCATAATTGTTTTCCTTTTCTATTGTTGATCTCTTGCTATTCTAGTTAGATATCTCTTTAATTCTTGCAATTCATGTTGTTTACTTTTATTGCCTTCTATGTGTTTGTTAAAATGCTTCTTCTAGTTATGAGTTTACTTTTCTATTGTTTTGCCTTTCTATTGTTAATCTCTTACTTTTGTAGTTGTAGATTCCTTTAATTCTTGCAATTTACTATGCTTTCCTATTATGCCTTCCAAGTGTTTGATAAAATGCTTGGTTGGATTTTAGAGTAGATTTTAGTGCTCTTGGCTTGGGAAGGTAACTTAGGAACTCTTGAGTTACTAATGTCCAAGTGATTGACGATTGGGAGCCATTAACTCTAGATCTCACTAATTGATTTGGTGGAGAACTATGACTTATGGACTTGGATTGATATAGCTCACTTGACTTTCCTCTACTATTAGTTAGGGGTTAACTTAGTGGGATTGATCCTTGCCAATTCTCATGTTGTGATTAGTGATAAGGATAGAGATCCTTGACCACCAACCTTTGCCAAGACCTTTTTAGCTATTACTTTAATTCATTGCCATTTACATTTCATGTTTCTTATCAAAAACCCCAAAACATGCTCCGTAACCAATAACAAGACACTTTATTGCAATTCCTAGGGAGAACGACCCGAGGTTTAATACTTCGGTTTATAATTTTAGGGGTTTATACTAGTGACAAACAAATTTTTGTATGAAAGGATTGATGTTGGTTTAGAAACTATACTTGCAACGAGAATTCATTTGTGAATTTCTAAACCGTCAAAAGTCCAATCATCAAAATGGCGCCGTTGCCAGGGAGTTGCAATGGTGTTATGTTATTGGTTATTGTATATATGTGAATAGTGTGAATATGTTTGCTTTTGTTAGCTCTTGCTAGTTTTAGGATTTAATTTTCTTGCTTCTTATTTGATTTTATTTTCATTTTCTCTTGCTATCATGAATTCTCACTTTGGCTATGAGTTTGGTTCTAGTTATGATGTAGGAAATGAGAGCTTCAATGAAGATGTGTATTAAGGATGGGACAATCAAAGGTGGGAGGAGCCATATGCATATGATCAATCCTCTTGGCAACAACCTCCACCAATGCACTATGAAGAAGAGCCATTCTATGATGCATATCAACCCAATGGCTATGGTGAATCCCCTTGTGACTTTCAAGAACCACCACCATATGCCTATGAGTCATATCCTCAACATGAACCTCAACCACACTCACAAGCCTATTTTCACCAAACACCTCCATATAACCTTGATCCATATCCACCATACCAACCACCTTTTGAACAATATGAGCCATACATGGAACCACCATTCCAAGATTACTACTCCCAAGAACCATCTCAATACACACCACCATACTCTTACAAAGAAGAACCACCTTCCTATTATGAACCCTTTCTCTAAGACAATGAACCCTCCTATCCACTCCAATCCTCAATGAATGAAATCCTTAGCCTTATACTCCAAGGGCAAGGAGAAATGCAAAGGGAGACAAAAGAATTTGTGGCTACCTTGACCAAGGTAGTAAGCACCTTAGCCTCCCAATATTTGAGCACTCAAGGCACCCCATGGTCACATGTGGAGGATCAAAAGAAGAGCAAAGCATGAGGAGAGATTGGAAACTCCGGTGGAGAAGGAGGAATGCCACTTTGTGTTAGAAAAATTGGAGATGCCTATGATCATTGAAGAAGAGGAAGAAGTGGTTGAAGACTTAGGAGATGCGGAACCTCCTTGGGAACCTAAAATTGAAGAGAACCTCTCCAAGAAGATTGAATATGATGTTGAGAAGGAGAGTGCATAACCTCCAAAACAATTTTTGAGTGAAGACTTGGAGGGAATGAAGCAAGAATTGAGTTCCATTAGTGATGAAGACCATGCATCCAACCCTCTTGGTGGTGAATCCTTTAAATTTGAAGAACCTTCTCCCAATGAGATGGAAAGCAATGTGGAGGTAGATTTCTCTCAACCTCCCATTTATGATTTGAGTGATGGAGAAGAGTTAGATGAAAATGATGAACAAAGGATTAAAAGTGAAGAAGTTTGTAAAGAGGTGAAGGTTGACAAGGAAGAACATAAGGGAGTAGAGCTTGCAAGGACATTGGAGATACCTCTCCCCAAGCCATCACCATCCATTCTCTCATTCAAGTGGGTAAATTCCTTATACTTAAGCTTTATTATTCCCCTTGAATATGGTTTGCTTAAGACGGATGGTCAACTTAGATATATTTGTGGCTTTAAGAGTAAAAGGGAGATGGTTAGTGGTTGGAAATGTAAATCAAAGTTCATGATGGTTTCATGCCCAAAGCTTAATAGCAAGGGTTGGTATAGAGCAAGATTGATTGGGTCTAGGAGAATGTTTGGTCACTTTATTGAGAATTCTAAGGTCATGCCACCCAAATGGAATAATGATAATCAACTTAAAGATGGGTGTAGAAACAAGATATGGGATCCCGGCATACATGAGGATCAACTTTGGGAGCCCATAGTCTATGAAGAACTCCATCAAAGCTTGGGAGAACTGAACTTGAAGAAGGGAGCTCATTGGAAATGCAAGCATTGGTGGGTGTTCAAGGATGGTTTCAAGCACAAGCCACCTTAAGAGGAGCTCCCCATAAGTCCAACTTAAGGACAATAAATAAAAGTGCTAGGTGAGAGACACCCCACCATGGTAACTTCTTTTCATTTTCTCTTTTTTACATATTGGTAATTAGTTTAAATTCATATTTTTGGTTGATTTGTTGAGTATAATTGGTAGTTTAGTATGTTAAATAAGATTTTATGGTGTTTTGGTAGCTGTTTGGAGGCTTGGAATGCTTGGATTGGTGCAAAAAAAATATATATATATATATATATAAACAGAGCACCATTCGCGCGTACGCGCACTGCGCGCGTACGCGTGCATCAAGCATTTTCACCTATCTGCACACACGCGCCATGTACGCGTACGCGTGGATTTAGAAATTTTACCCCCAAGCCAAAAACCCGAGAGTTGTGCGAACGCTGCGCTAGCATTGTGCCTTTCGCACAAACCAACTCGCACGTTCGCGCGCATGACGCATACGCGTCACTCTCGAAATAAGCCATCTATGCGCACGCGCCATGTACGCATACGCGTCGTGTCCATTGCACCACCATCCGCGCGCACGCGCCATACGCGTGTACGCGCGGATGTCCTTCCTTCAACACATCTCTTTTCTTCTCCTCTTTCCATTTCTTTCCTTCTCCTTTCTTCTTCCCTTCTTCTACCCTTCATCCAACACTCCCAAACACCATTGATAACTACTTATTTTAGTTAGTTAATTAGTTAGTTAGTTAGTTAATTAGTTAGTTAGTTAGTTGATTAGTTAGTTTTAGTTAGTTTTCATTTTATTTTCTCTTTTTCATTGTAAGTGTTGGATTATTTTTTCTTGTTTACCATTAATTGCTGCTGAGTATTAAAAAGGGATGTTATCTTAACATCATTTTGTTTATAATCTTTGTTGGATTCTATGATAGAGGTTATATTTTGCTGCTTGGTTTTAAGTTTTTCATGCTTACCTCTTGTGAATACCAAGTACATGACATTGCCTTCAAGCTTTTAAATCCTTTTGAATTGCATGATTTGGCCACCATGTGATTTGAACCCTATTCTTTGATTAGGAAATTCCTTGATGATTGATGTTATGCATTTATCTTAATGCATTGTGTTTCATGATTATATGCATCCATATGCTTTTAGCTTGAATGCTCTCATGCTTCTTTAATGCTTGTTTTACCTTACAAGTTTACTTAAAGCATCTCAAGCACACTAAGATAAGTGAAGTGCATGCTTCTTTTGTGACATCACTTTTTATGCTAATGTGTGTTCTAAAAGGCGCCTAATTTAGAATTCACACTAACTTTCATTAAAGTCACACTAATCCACTCACTCCATTCTAGTGGTTTTTACCTCGTTCTAACAATGTATGCTTCCTTGCTTTTGTATCTTCTCATCTTATGGTGTTATTCTTTACTTTTCATGATTGACGCACCACAAGGAAACACGGAAGCAAGACAAAGAACACGCAGCACCGGTTGATCTACCAGCTGAAGGTAGCAACTCGGAAAGTCGCCGTAGCCCCTTGCTCATCTTTGAGTGCACCGAGGATGGTGCAAAATTTTAAGTGTGGGGAGGTCGTCCGACCGGTCGGCGATTTTGGGTGACAAATTTTTAATTCCAACACTTTTGCATTTTATTTTAGGTCTTTTAGGATTTTTGTTTCATTTTCTTATTTTTGCATATATATATATATATATATATATATATATATATATATATATATACAATAAGTGGTGCACAAAATTGTGATCTCAGGCAACGGCACCAAAAACTCTGTACGCACGTCTTAATAAATTGTTTTTCATTCACAACTTCGATACAACTAACCAGCAAGTGCACTGGGTCGTCCAAGTAATAAACCTTACGTGAGTAAGGGTCGATCCCACGGAGATTGTTGGTATGAAGCAAGCTATGGTCACCTTGTAGATCTCAGTCAGGCGGATATAAAATAGTTATGGAGTTTTCAAAAATATATAATAAAATAAGGATAGAAATACTTATGTAAATCATTGGTGAGAATTTCAGATAAGCGCATAGAGATGCTTTCGTTCCTCTGAACCTCTGCTTTCTTGCTATCTTCATCCAATCAATCCTACTCCTTTCCATGGCTGGCTTTATGTAAGGACATTACCGTTGTCAATGGCTACTTTTTATCCTCTCTGGAAAATGGTCCGATGCGCTGTCACTGTATGGCTAATCGTCTGGAGGCATCACCCTTGTCAATGGCTGTATCCCATCCTCTTGTGAAAATGGTCCAAATGCTATGTCACAACACGGCTAATCATCTGAGGTTCTCGATCATACTGGAATAGGATTCACCCTCCTTTTGCGTCTGTCACTACGCCAAGAACTCGCGAGTTTGAAGTTCGTCACAGTCATTCAATCACAGAGTCCTACTCGGAATACCACAGACAAGGTTTAGACTTTCCAGACTCTCATGAATGATGCCATCAATCTAGCTTATACCACGAAGATTCTGATTAAGAGATCCAAGAGATACTCATTCAATCTAAGGTGGAACGGAAGTGGTTGTCAGGCACGTGTTCGTGGGGGAATGATGATGATTGTCACGTTCATCACATTCAGGTTGAAGTGCGAATGAATATCTTAGAAGCGGAATAAGTTGAATTGAATAGAAAAACAGTAGTACTTTGCATTAATCTTTGAGGAACAGCAGAGCTCCACACCTTAATCTATGGAGTGCAGAAACTCTACCGTTGAAAAATACATAAGTGAATATAGGGCAAGAATGGCCGAGTGGCCAGTCTCCCATGGAGGTCTAGAGATCTAAAAATGATCAAAAGATGTTCAAATCCACTAGGGTTTACAGAAGTAAGTAATTGATGCATAAATCCACTTCCGGGGCCCACTTGGTGTGTGCTTGGGCTGAGCTTGAGTGTTACACGTGTAGAGGTCAATCTTGGGGTTGAACGCCAGTTTGTAACATATTTCTGGCGTTCAACTCTGGCTTGTGACGTGTTTCTGACGTTTAACTCCAGACAACAGCGTAGAACTGGAGTTCAACGCCCTTTTACGTCATCTAAACTCGGCAAAAGTATAGACTATTATATATTGCTGGAAAGCCCTAGATGTATACTTTCCAACGCAATTGGAAGCACGCCATTTTAAGTTTTGTAGCTCCAGAAAATCCACTTTGAGTGCAGAGAGGTCAGAATCCAACAGCATCAGCAGTCCTTCTTCAACCTCTGAATCTGATTTTTGCTCAAGTCCCTCAATTTCAACCAGAAAATACCTGAAATCACAGAAAAACATACAAACTCATAGTAAAGTCCAGAAATGTGAATTTAACATAAAAACTAATGAAAACATCCCTAAAAGTAACTAGATTCTACTAAAAACATACTAAAAACAATGCCAAAAAGCGTATAAATTATCCGCTCATCACAACAGCAAACTTAAATTGTTGCTTGTCCCCAAGCAACTGAAAATCAAATAGGATAAAAAGAAGAGAATATACTATAAAATCCAAACTATCAATGAAACATAGCTCCAATTAAATGAGCGGGACTTGTAGCTTTTTGCCTCTTGAATAGTTTTGGCATCTCACTTTATCCATTGAAGTTCATAATGATTGGCATCTATAGGAACTCAGAGTTCAGATAGTGTTATTGATTCTCATAGTTCAGTATGTTGATTCTTGAACACAGCTGCTTTATGAGTCTTGGCCGTGGCCCTAACACTTTGTTTTCCAGTATTACCACCGGATACATAAATGCCACAAACACATAACTGGGTGAACCTTTTCAGATTGTGACTTAGCTTTGCTAAAGTCCCCAATTAGAGGTGTCCAGGGTTCTTAAGCACACTCTTCTTTTGCTTTGGACCTTGACTTTAACCGCTCAGTCTCAAGTTTTCACTTGACACCTTCACGCCACAAGCACATGGTTAAGGACAGCTTGGTTTAGCCGCTTAGGCCAGGATTTCATTCCTTTAGGCCCTCCTATCCACTGATGCTCAAAGCCTTGGGATCCTTTTTATTACCCTTGCCTTTTGGTTTTAAGGGTTACTGGCTTTTTGCTCTTGCCTCTTGGTTTTAAGAGCTTTTGGCTTTTTCTGCTTGCTTTTTCTCTTTTTTTTTTTCTATTTTTTTTTGCCCTCTTTTTTTTCTGCAAGCTTTGTTCTTTGCTGCTTTTTCTTGCTTCAAGAATCATTTTTATGATTTTTCAGATTATCAAATAACATGTCTCCTTGTCATCATTCTTTCAAGAGCCAACATATTTAACATTCTTAAACAACAACTTCAAAAGACATATGCACTGTTCAAGCATTCATTCAGAAAACAAAAAGTATTGTCACCACATCAATATAATTAAACTAAGTTCAAGGATAAATCCGAAACTCATGTACTTCTTGTTCTTTTGAATTAAAACAGTTTTCATTTAAGAGAGGTGATGGATTCATAGGACATTCATAACTTTAAGACAAAGTTACTAAATACTAATGATCATGTAATGAAGACACAAACATGGATAAACACTTAACATAGAGAAAACGAAAAACAGAGAATGTAAGAACAAGGAATGAGTCCACCTTAGTGATGGTGGCATTTCCTTCTTGAGGAACCAATGATGTCCTTGAGCTCTTCTATGTCTCTTCCTTGTCTTTGTTGCTCCTCCCTCATTGCTTTTTGATCTTCTCTTATTTCATGAAGGATGATGGAGTGCTCTTGATGTTCCACCCTTAATTGTCCCATGTTGGAACTTAATTCTCCTAGGGAGGTGTTGATTTGCTCCCAATAGTTTTGTGGAGGAAAATGCATTTGAGGCATCTCTGGGATCTCATGGTGATGAGCTTCATGCATCTCTTGAGCTCCATGAATGGGCTCTCTTACTTGCTCCATCCTTTTCTTAGCGATGGGCTTCTCTTCCTCAATGGGAATGTCTCCTTCTATGAAAGCTCCAGCTGAGTAACATAGATGGCAAATAAGATGAGGAAAAGCTAGCCTTGCCCCAGAAGAGGGCTTTTCGGCTATTTTGTAGAGTTCAAGGGAGATGACTTCATGAACTTCTACTTCCTCTCCAATCATGATTCTATGAATCATGATGGCCCGATCCACAGTAAATTTAGATCGATTGCTGGTGGGGATGATGGAGCGTTGGATGAACTCCAACCATCCTCTAGCCACAGGCTTGAGGTCCAATCTTCTTAATTGAACCGGCTTGCCTTTGGAGTCAATCTTCCATTGAGCTTCTTCCACACATATGTCCATGAGGACTTGGTCCAACCTTTGATTAAAGTTGACCCTTCTAGTGTAGGGGCGTGCATCTCCTTGCATCATAGGCAAGTTAAACGCCAACCTCACATTTTTCGGACTAAAATCTAAGTATTTCCCCCGAACCATAGTGAGATAATTCTTTGGGTTTGGGTTCTTAGTTTGATCATGGTTCCTAGTGATCCATGCATTGGCATAGAACTCTTGAACCATGAGGATGCCGACTTGTTGGATGGGGTTTGTTAGAACTTCCCAACCTCTTCTTTGGATTTCATGTCAGATCTCCGGATACTCATTCTTCTTGAGCTTGAAAGGGACCTCGGGGATCACCTTCTTCTTGACCACAACATCATAGAAGTGATCTTGATAAGCTTTGGAGATGAATCTTTCCATCTCCCATGACTCGGAGGTGGAAGCTTTTGTCTTCCCTTTTCCTTTTCTAGAGGATTCTCCGGTCTTGGGTTCCATCAATGGTAATGAAAAAATAAAAAGCTTATGCTTTTACCACACCAAACTTAGAATATTGCTCGCCCTCGAGCAATAGAAGAAAGAATAGATGAAGAAGAAGAAGAAAATATGAAGGAAAGGGGGGAGTGGTGTATTCGGCCAAGAAGGGGAAGAGAGGGTTGTGTTGTGTGAAAATGAGGAAGAATGTAGGGCTATATATAGGGAAGGGAGGGGGGGTAAGGTTCGGCCATAAGGGTGGGTTTTGGGTGGGCAATTGATTTTGAATTTTGAAGGTAGGTGGAGTTTATGAGGTAGGTTTATGGGGAAGAGTGGATGGATGTGAGTGGTGAAGTGGTGATAGGGAAGAGAGATTGAGGTGATTGGTGAAGGGTTTTGGGGAAGAATGTTTATGGGATTGTGTGAAAGAGGGGTGAGAAGAAGTGAGTGGAGGTAGGTGGGGATCCTTTGGGGTCAACAGATCCTGAGGTGATCCTGTGGAGTCCACAGATCCTGAGGTGTTCAAGAATTTACAACCTTGCACTAAATTAGGCATGCAAAATGCCCTTGCACACAACTCTAGGCGTTCAGCGCCAGATTGGTGCTTGTTCTGGGCGTTGAACGCCCATTTGTTGCCCATTTCTGGCGTTGAACGCCAGAACCATGCTTATTCTGGGCGTTCAGCGCCAGCTCTTCTCCAGGGTGCAATTCTGGCGTTCAAACGCCCAAATGTTGCCCATTTTGGGCATTCAGCGCCAGAACCATGCTCTGTTCTGGCGTTGAACGCCAGCCAGATGCTTCTTACTGGCGTTTAAACGCCAGTAAGGTCTTCCTCCAGGGTGTGATTTTTCTTCTGCTGTTTTTGATTCCGTTTTTAATTTTTATATTTATTTTGTGACTCCACATGATCATGAACCTAATAAAACATGAAAAACAATGAAAATAAAAATTAGATAAATAAAAAATTGGGTTGCCTCCCAACAAGCGCTTCTTTAATGTCAATAGCTTGACAGTGGGCTCTCATGGAGCCTCACATATGTTCAGAGCATTGTTGAGACTTCCCAACACCAAACTTAGAATTTGGATATGGGAGTTCAACACCAAACTTAGAGTTTGGTTGTGGCCTCCCAACACCAAACTTAGAGTTTGACTGTGGGGGCTCTAGTTGACTCTGTTTTGAGAGAAGCTTACTGTGCTTCCTCTCCATGGTTATAGAAGGATAACCTTGAGTTGTAAACACAAGGGAGTCCTCATTCAATTGAAGGACTAATTCACCTCTGTCAACATCAATCACAGCTCTTGCTGTGGCTAGGAAGGGTCTTCCAAGGATGATGGATTCATCCTCATCCTTCCCAGTATCCAGGACTATGAAATCAGCAGGGATGTAAAGGCCTTCAACCTTTACTAACACGTCCTCTACTTGTCCATAAGCCTGTTTTCTTGAATTGTCTGCCATCTCTAATGAGATTTTAGGGGCTTGCACCCCAAAGATTCCCTGTTTCTCTATTACAGAGAGGGGCATGAGGTTTATCCCTGAACCAAGGTCACACAAAGCCTTTTCAAAGATCATGTTGCCTATGGTACAAGGTATTACGAACTTTCCAGGATCCTATTTCTTCTGAGGCAATGTCAGTTGATCCAGATCACTTAGTTCATTGGTGAACAAGGGAGGTTCATCGTCCAAAGTCTCAATACCAAATAATTTGGCATTCAGCTTCATGATTGCACCAAGGTACTTGGTAACTTGCTCTTCAGTAACATCCTCATTCTCTTTAGAAGAGGAATATGATGTTTAACGAGGAGGAAGAACAAAACTTGTTGTCGGCAAGGAATTTCAAAAAATCTCTACGTTGCAAGTATAGCTCCAAACCAATAAGCAACTCCCGCATCAAATTAAAATATATATATGGTTTTGTCACAATTAATAATCCCCAATGAAAATTTATCGGAGTATTTCGGACTCCGGGTCGTCTCCCTAGGAACCAATGGAGTGCATATGTATTGGCTATAGAGGAGAAAAAGGGGGGGTTTGATTAGTGATCGAACAAGGGAATTAGTAGTGCAAGGAAAGTAAATCAAGCAAACGATCGAAAGAATCAATTAAAGAAGGGAGACATTCATGGCATTGAAGTGAGATCTTAGGCTTTCTATCCTTGTCATGCATGATTGATTCATCTTGTTTAGTTAACTCACACATCGGGAGAATGTCAAACAAGATCAATTAATCGTGTCACAATTATAAACAAGAATTTATCTCATTACGTCGTCTCCAACAACTAGGGAGAAAGTCTAACGAGACTAGCTAATCTCAATCCAAAAGTCCTAACCCACTTACTAATTAGATTGGCAAAAGGTTAGTGTTAATGGAAACAATACTAGCTAACAATTCTAGATTGCCAACATAAGTTGGGTTTTCATGACTCAAGATTACCCAATCACTCTTTCCGAGCCAAGAATGTCCACAATCTACTCTAAGATCCAACCAAGCATTTTGTCAAACACTTGGTGGGTAGTAAAGAAAAACTTAGTGAGAGTGCAGAAATGTAAAACTACCAACTATCAATTGCAAGAAATGTAAAATCACAATCCAAATCAACATCAATTAAAGAGACATCAACATTAAAATTGCATTAAGTGTAAACAAATCCAACATGAGTTCATCATCCCAAAAGAGAGTAAAAGGGAAGGTTAACATAAAAACTAAGAGAATTAAGATGTAGAAAAGTGAAATTATAGAAGAAACAAGATGAGATCAAGTAATTAAACATGAAAATAAAATGATCTAACCTAATCCTAACCTAATTCTAGAGAGAAGAGAGAGCTTCCCTCTCTAGAAACTAACTAAAGGCTCATGTTGGCTAAAACTAATTGCTCTCCCTTTGCTTGGACTTCAATTCTGCATGAAATACACTCAGAAACAAGTTGGATTTGGGCTTGGGCAGCTCAGAAATCGCCCTCAGCGTTTTGCCATTAAGTGGGCCAAGTAAGAGTATCGGCGCGCGCGCGCCATGTGCGCGTGCGCATTGCTGGCAAATTCCCAATCTGCGCGGAAGCAGTATGTACGCGGGCGCGTCCTTGTGAAAAACTACTTCTGCGCGTGCGCGCTTTGTACGCGTGCGCGAGCATTGGTGCATTCCAACTCCTTGTTTCTTCATGCATTCTCCTCTTTGTATGCTTTTCTCCTCATTCCTTCCATCTAATACTTGCCTTATGAACCTAAAATTACTTAACAAATACATCAAGGCATCGAATGGAATTAAGGTGGATCTAAAATCACCAAATTAAGGCCAAAAAAGCATATTTTTGCATTTAAGCACAATTTAAGGAAGAATTACAAAACCATGCTGTTTTATTGAATAAATGTGGCAAAAAGTGGATAAATCCCCCAAAATAAGCATAAAATAAACCACGAAATTGGGGTTTATCAAATCTCCCCACACTTAAACTAAGCATGTCCTCATGCTAAAATTAAGGAAGAAGCAAGGGGTATCATATTTATTCAATGCGAACTACTAACTAAATGTAATCTATCTATGTGCAAGTTATCTACATGAATGCAATGGCTCAGTCAGAACAAGTCAATTTCCAAGAGTATACATATAAGCACAAGGGCTAGGGTATTAGCAATTAAGCAAACCACAATTGGATTGAATCATCGAAAGAGTTTACAAACTTGCAAGAGCAGATTATTAAGGGGTGGAAACATGTAATTGAGCGATCGAACCCTCACCGGATATGTATCCGCTCTAGTCACTCAAGTGTATAGGGTTGATTTACTCAATTCTCCCCTAATCATGCTTTCCAAGATTTGTTTTTCATCTAACAATCAACAATTACTTTATGCATGCATACAATTATCATGAGGGCTTTCTCATAGGTTGTAATGGGGCTACGGTCAAGGTAGGATGCATATGGTCAAGTGAGCTAGGAATTTGTATCTTTGATTAACTTAAACTTCCCACCTAACCTATGACAACCTATACAATTCAAGGCTAACCTAACTACCCATTCTTCACTTTTCACACACTCATGCATTTCTCTTTTGATCACCACACATATGCATTGACTTCTTATTGAACTTTGAACTTTGGGGCATTTTGTCCCCTTTTCATTACAAAATTTTAATTAAATTAAAATTTATTTTTATTTTTATTTTTATTTTTATTTATTTATTTTTTTTGTATATGTACAAGGATGTCAATGCATACGGTGTTATATTTGATTACTACATGAGTGTGTACCCAATTCCCAAGATTTTTCAACAAGAATACAAGCATACTTTTATCTCTACCCATTGTTCCCAACTTTTCCCAAAATCAGATAATGAGCACTCTTACTAGCCCAAGCTAATCAAAGATCCAAATAAGGGATATTTATTATTTTTCACTCAGGTTTGTAATGTGCTATAATTAAGAACAAGTGGGTTAAGCATAGGCTCAAAATTGGCTAACAATGGAGGCTATTTGGGTAGGTGAGCTATTTGAACAATGGCCTCAATTATGTAAATGCATGTATACACAAAATAATGGATATAAAGAATCAAACAAATCAAAGATTGCAATCATAGGAAGAGAATAATGCACACAAGAATAAAAATAAGTGGTTATATATGTGTAACCACACAATTAGGCCTAAATCTCACATGCTTGTGTTCTTGGCTCAAAACATGATCCATAAAGTATATACTTCAAGCAAGTTCTAAAAAAAAAATTTTTCAAAAAAATTTTTCAACCAATTGGGATGGTGCCCAAAAATGATTTTCTTGGAAAATTCCATATATTGATTGAGCTTATTCTAATGTAAAATTGTGATTTAGAAAAATTCTCCTAGTTTACCCCTTTTTCAATCAAAACACGTTTCTTCTATAAGAAGAGTTAACTAGATTTTCAGTAATCCATTAATTTTCTAATCACAATCAATAACTGAGATGCAGAATATATATATATATATATATATACTAAAAGTGTGCAACAACCAAAATAAGAGTATCTACAAAAGCATAAATATGTACAGCAATCCCAAAATGATCTAAAATATAAAGTGCGGAATAAAACAAAATAGAGTAGCAGCGAATAGAAATAAAAGTCTAAAAGTTCACCACATAAGTGTAAATACCGGTCACGAATGGTGACCTCCCCACACTTTAGAATCGAGCATCGTCCTCGATGCTACTACTGAAGCTCGGGATGGGGGTCAACAATCACACCAGGCTGTGGCTCATGCTCAGGCTCGGGCTGCGGGACTGGAGGTGGCACTGGCTGTGGCTCCGGAATGTCATGCTGGGCCTCAAGAGGCTACTGGACCTCAGTGGTGGTCTGCGTCACTGGTGGTGCCTCCTGCTGTATCGGCTCCTCACCATGCTCCTCCTCCTAATCCTGCTCATCAGAGGCGGAAGACTCTGGAAGTGGAGGGAGCTCGATACCCTATGATGCAGCCACCTGGTCTAAGCGGTCGAGGCGTCACATAACACGACGCTCGAAGCGCTCCATGAAGCGAAGAAGGTGCTGCACTAACAGATAGGTCGGCTCAGGTGCTAATGGTGGTGCAGGTGCTGCTGTGGACAAAGAGGGTCCAGCTGCTGTGGAGGGTGAAGGTCTAGCTGCCTCGACTACCGCTCTAGCTCGAGAACGGTGGCTAGTCGGGGGTTTCTCGTGCACCCATACACCCCATGGAATAGTAACTTCCTTGTCATTGTCGTCTGGAGGTGGTGGTGTCACGTCCTTGTCCTCCCACGGGACATCAGCTAGCTCAGCTAAGCTAGTAACCAGTGTCGGGAATGGTAGCAAGCCGCAAATATGAGCTCTCCACATGCTATGCCTAATCAGCCGGGGAAAATACACCTCCTTCCCGTCCATGACACACCTAATCAAAACTAGCATATCCATCAGAATCTCTGAGAAGTGAGTGGTAGGGAAGACATAGTGGACAAATATCTGCTGCCAGGTCCTAGCCTCCCTAGTCAGATATGCAAATAGCATGCCCTTGGGCTTTGTGTTGCTCGAATCCATCACCCAGGAAGCATCTGGTGTAGCAATCACGCGCTTAAGCGCCTCATAGTCAAAAGTCATGGAGAGGAGAGCTACCTCTGCCTGCTGGTAGGCACAAGTCTCAGGAGTACCAACTTTGCAAAGCAATGCATCCCCAATGGCATCCTCAGTGATCATAATCTCTCTACCCCTCAAGTGTACTGAATCCAAGCTTGGTCGGAAGAAGTTACAGTAAAATTCCTTGACCCACGAGATGTTAATCCGTCCCAAGTCTCTATCGACGAAATCCAATCCCAATTCAGAAATACGGGCGTTTATGGCACGCCTCACATCATTGGAAAGATTCAGCTTCTTTTCAACATTCAGCTTTGTCTTTGCATAACGAGAAAGGCGCAGCTCGCAGTAGAGGTTTGGGAACTTGGTCGAATCAGTGGATAGAAGTAACTGATTTTCTTTTTCCCCATCATTTAGCGGATTCTTAGCATAGTTAGCATATGGTGAGGGTGTGGAGGTCTTGGAGCGCTTCCTCTTTTTGGAAGTGGTGGCTATAGCCTTTCCTTTATCCGACATCCTGAAAACATAGATAATATAATATAAGCCTATAGCCAAGTATATACAAAGCACTCAAAGCAAAGCATATTCATGAAGTGAATAAGGAAAGAAGATTTCTTGGAATGCAAGCAACAGAATACAGAATTCAAACCAAACTTTAAACCAAGAATTCAAACCATGTTTTGCACATTATTTGTTAACTGAGTTCAGAAAGCACCATATCCAAAAGAATGACAAAAAGAGTCAAGTTGAAAACCAAAAGAAGTCAGGTGGTTAAGCAGGTTAAAGTTAGAAATCAGTTCGAATATTAGTGACATGGTGATAACTTTCTCAATTCGAAAAGAATGCACACAACAAGGCAGTAAATACGTTCACAATCATGAATTACAGCAAGTCATTGATGATGAAATATGATATTGCTAGAAAGCAGCTAATAAAAAACAACCATCTACCAATGTAAAGATCACTAAAATCATATGAATTTATGTTGGTAAAATCAATTCATCGAGGAGTGAACCAATCAAAAGGCATTCAACACTAAATTCAATGATGCATCAATGTCACAAGTCGAGAGAAATGCGGAAAACCTTATTGTCTATGTGGCTTAATGCAAATTGTGCAAGAATAATGCGAATTAAACCAGCCTCACAGATCAAAAATTTTCAACTTGTGTGTTGATGTAAAAGAGGCATGAGACTTTAAAAGAATTACAAGCAATGGCCAATCGAAAAGCTTGCTCAACCATGCAAAGCAAAGAAGCAAATCAGCATGAATAACAAGTACGAATATAAGAAGCATGACCAAAAACTTGTTCTTGAGGAGTTGCAAAAACCATTTAGGCAACAGCACTCTAATTGAGCATAATTCATCAACTAGGGATGTTACATTCATCAAACAAGATTAATCACCAAAAACTATGGTTAATGAACATCCGGCAGCAATTTAGCAGCAAATTGGCTAATTCCCAAATTTGAACAGTCGCACCAAATTCCATATGGATTCATTAAGGAATCAGAAACACAGAAATCAGGTTTGAATCCATATGAGTGGGCGAACAAGCCAATAATGCAGCACAAACAGCAGCAAGCAGAGCAATGTAAAACAGTTCAAATTAACTCAGCCAAGAAGCAGTTATGAATAGGTAAGCAGCCATTATCCATGAGTAAGGCAACTGCTAACAACAGCAAGCCAAACACAGTTAATGCCAAAATGAAAACGGCAATGTAACAGAGCAGTTCACACAACAGTCAGAAATTCAAACAATGCCTAAATCCACTACTCAGCCCAAATTCGCTAACCACCTCATTCAAACTAAACTAACTAGTCTAACCTACTTAAGCTAATCCTAACTACACTGATGCAATTACAGTAAACAGCAAAAGAAGAAGTCAAACAGGGGAGGGGCATGAACCTGGTGGTAGAATTCGAACAGAGCAAAAAGGGAGAAGTGCGGCGGTGAAAGGGAGAACCGGCCAGAGCAGCACGGCTGTTGGGTTGCACCGCTGAGCTTGCGCCGGCGACAATGGTGGTCGTGGAAATGCTAGGCAGAACAGGGGACAGAGAGAGACAGAGAACAGGAGGGCAGTGAAAGAGAAAGACAAAGTAAGAGGGAAGAGAGAAGAGGGCGAGGCGATGGTAGCGGCGACGGAGTGCTCGCCGGAGGACAGCCAATTGTTGGTCGCGGAGGTTTGAAGACGAAGGGGAGGTGAGAGAAAGAAATGAAACGTTGGGGAGAGAGGAGTGTAATGCGCGAATGTGCTAGGGCTCGCATCTCTCGGGTAAGTGAAAATTCAAATCCACGCGCGCGCACAGTGCGCGTTCGCGTGGTTGGGCAAAATGGAAGACCGGCGCGAAAGCGCCACGCGCGCTTGCGCGTAGATGAAAGAATCGGAATGGGCGCAGAGGCGTAAAGTGCGCGTCGGCGCGGATGTACTGGGTTAAGGGCACAAAAGAGGCCTAGAGTTGGCACAACTCTCGGGTCCTTTGGCCTGGATGATGCTAAGATGCATCGACGCGCGTGCGCACTGTGCGCGTTCGCGTGGATGGCTTTAGCTTATTGGATGGGCGCGGCGGCGTGTAGTACGCCAACGCGTGGACAAGGAAACAAGGATGACGCGGACGCGTACAGTGTGCGTCTGCGTGGGTTGAGGCACAGAGTTGGCCCAAAAGTGGCGCAACTCTCTGGTTTTTGGCCCAGGGAAGTAAAATATGCAGCCGATGCGCGCGCGCGCTTTGCGCTTGCGCGTGGCTTACTCTTCTCTCTCTCTCTCTTTTTTTTTTTTTTGAGATCATCAAAGGATCTCATAACTTCCCATCCTTCTCTAAAACTCTAGAACTGGCTAAGGTGTAAGATTAAGCAAATTTTGAAACATAGGGATATTTTCAAACACTTGAGAAAACTTGCCATTCAAGCAAAAACTCAATTCAAAGATCCATCCCTCATCAAAGCACAAAATGCATAAACACCTTAGTAAACAATGAGAAACATACCAAGAGGTAAAGAAACTATATACAATGGAACCCAATTCATTCATTCATTATATTTACAAGGGAATGGAAAGAGTTTACCATGGTGGGGTGTCTCCCACCAAGCACTTTTAGTTTAAGTCCTTAAGTTGGACATTGGGAGGTTCCTTGTCAAGGTGGCTTATGCTTGTACCCATCCTTGAACCTCCAAAAGTGCTTGTCTTTCAATCGGTTGTCAAAAGTTCCAACCTTCTTCATTAAGCTTTGGTGAGGTTCTTCCCAAGATGTAAGCTCCCGAGAACAAATGTCACAGGATACTCCCGGATCCCATATCTTGTCTTCGCACCCATCTTCTAGTTGATCGTCTTGACCTTGTCCGGGTGACGAGAAAATAGAATCCCCATGGAAGCACCAAACTACTCTCCTAGACCCATTTAGTTTAGCATCGCACCAATCCATGCTCTCTAGTTCCGAGCTTCCCACCATAATGAACCTAGATTTAGAACGCCAACCACTAAACATCCTCCTTTTCCGCTTGATTCCACAAAGCGCCCTAAGTTGGTCATCCGTTTCAAGCAAACCATACTCAAGTGGGATAACACAGCTGCGAGTTAGAAGTTTTACCCACTCAAATGGAGGATCGGATGACGAACTAGGTAGAGGGATTTCCAAAGATTGTGATAAAGCACACTCTACTCCCGTCCATCCCCTTCTAGAGGTTTCCACCACTTGGCGAGGTTCTTCAAGTTCCCCCTCATGCCAAGCTTCCTCAAGTTCACATTCCTCTTCACCAATTTCTTCTAGTTCTTCCCCCTCACTTTCATCGTAGATAGGAGGTCTAGTGAAGTCTACCTCATCGTCAAGTCTAAGAAATTTGGGAAAGGGCTCTTCAAGCTTGAAAGGATCATATGTTGATTCGAAATCATCATAGGTAGGAGAGTTTGTTGCTTGGAGCACTTCTTCCAGTTCTTCAATCGCATTAGGCCTTGGAGGTTGCAAGTCCTCTTCAACCTTGCTTTCCAATGTACTGGGGGAGGGTTCAACAGGATCGTTAAGGGAGTTGATCGAAGTGGGCAAAAAATCATTAGTGATGGAATCCACTTCTTTATCAATTTCCTTTAACTCATTGTTTACCCCTGCGACATTGCTCTTTTCCTTGATACTCCCTCCACTTTCCTTGGAGGAGGTTTCCTCAACTTGGGATTCCTTTATGTACTCAACATATCCTAAAAATCCATCCACCACTTCCTTTTGTTCGCTAATCTCTATCTTCTCCCCTTGTTGCGGTTCTTGCTTCAATTCTTCTTCCTCACCATGGGGTTCCATGTTCATACCTTCGCTAAGCTCCGGGGTTGCTTCTCCGCATCCAACAATGGGAGTACCCATGGTGCATGAGCTTAGGTGAGATGTTAGGTGACCCACGGCTTCTACTATGTCGGCCACCCTTACTCTTAACTCCTTGAACTTGGTTTCATCTTCCTCTTGTCGTCTTAAAATACGAGATTCAAGGTCTCTTAGTTCTAACATGAAGGCTTCATCAGGAGGTGGTATTGGAAGAGAAAATTCATTAGTTAGGGAAAAATTGTTATAATCAGAAGGTGGTTCATGTTGGTGAAGTTCTTGAGGTGGTGTGTGTGAAATTTGTGGTTCTTGAGAGTATTGGTATTGGGATGGTGGTTGTTCTACATGTAATTCTAATGGTGGTTGATATGGTGTGTATAAGTTATGGTCATATGGAGGTGAATGATGGTATGAGGCTTGTGAGTATGACGTGTGGCTATGTTGAGGATATGTCTCATAGGCATATGGTGGTAGTTCTTGGAAGTCATAAGGAAATTCACCATAGCTAGTGGATTGATATGCATCATGGAACGGCTCTTCTTCATAGTGCATTGGTGGAGGTTGTTGCCATAGAGGTTGATCAAATGTTTGAGGCTCCTCCCACCTTTGATCTCCAATTCCTTGATGTACATCCTCGTTGAAGCTTTCATCTCCTACAACATAGTTTGAGCTACACTCATAGCCAAAGTGAGAATTCATAGTGATGTGGAAAATAAAAATAGAGAGCGATAAGAAATGAAGAAGACTAAATCCTAAAACTAGCAAAAATCAACAAATAAACCAAAGATAAAGCTATTCACAATATTTACAATAGCCAATAACATAGTACCATTGGGTCCCCGGCAACGGCGCCATTAATTTGATGTTTAACGAGGAGGAAGAACAAAACTTGTTGTCGGCAAGGAATTTCACAAAATCTCTACGTTGCAAGTATAACTCCAAACCAACAAGCAACTTCCGCATCAAATTAAAATATATATATGGTTTTGTCACAATTAATAATCCCCACTGAAAATTTACCGGAGTATTTCGGACTCTGGGTCGTCTCCCTAGGAACCAATGGAGTGCATATGTATTGGCTATAGAGGGGAAAAAGGGGGGGGGTTTGATTAGTGATCGAACAAGGGAATTAGTAGTGCAAGGAAAGTAAATCAAGCAAACGATCGAAAGGATCAATTAAAGAAGGGAGACATTCATGGCATTGAAGTGAGATGTTAGGCTTTCTATCCTTGTCATGCATGATTGATTCATCTTGTTTAGTTAACTCACACATCGGGAGAATGTCAAACAAGATCAATTAATCGTGTCACAATTATAAACAAGAATTTATCTCATTACGTCGTCTCCAACAACTAGGGAGAAAGTCTAACGAGACTAGCTAATCTCAATCCAAAAGTCCTAACCCACTTACTAATTAGATTGGCAAAAGGTTAGTATTAATGGAAACAATACTAGCTAACAATTCTAGATTGCCAACATAAGTTGGGTTTTCATGACTCAAGATTACCCAATCACTCTTTCCGAGCTAAGAATGTCCACAATCTACTCTAAGATCCAACCAAGCATTTTGTCAAACACTTGGTGGGTAGTAAAGAAAAACTTAGTGAGAGTGCAGAAATGTAAAACTACTAACTATCAATTACAAGAAATGTAAAATCACAATCCAAATCAACATCAATTAAAGAGACATCAACATTAAAATTGCATTAAGTGTAAACAAATCCAACATGAGTTCATCATCCCAAAAGAGAGTAAAAAGGAAGGTTAACATAAAAACTAAGAGAATTAAGATGTAGAAAAGTGAAATTATAGAAGAAACAAGATGAGATGAAGTAATTAAACATGAAAATAAAATGATCTAACCTAATCCTAACCTAATTCTAGAGAGAAGAGAGAGCTTCTCTCTCTAGAAACTAACTAAAGGCTCATGTTGGCTAAAACTAATTGCTCTCCCTTTGCTTGGACTTTAATTCTGCATGAAATACACTCAGAAACAAGTTGGATTTGGGCTTGGGCAGCTCAGAAATCGCCTCCAGCGTTTTGCCATTAAGTGGACCAAGTAAGAGTATCGGCGCGCACGTGCCATGTGCGCGTGCGCGTCGCTGGCAAATTCCCAATCTGCGCGGAAGCGGTATGTACACGGGCGCGTCCTTGTGAAAAACTACTTCTGCGCGTGCGCGCCTTGTACACGTGCGCGAGCATTGGTGCATTCCAACTCCTTGTTTCTTCATGCATTCTCCTCTTTGTATGCTTTTCTCCTCATTCCTTCCATCCAATACTTGAATTATGAACCTAAAATTACTTAACAAACACATCAAGGCATCGAATGGAATTAAGGTGGATCTAAAATCACCAAATTAAGGCCTAAAAAGCATATTTTTGCATTTAAGCACAATTTAAGGGAGAATTACAAAACCATGCTGTTTTATTGAATAAATGTGGGAAAAAGTGGATAAATCCACCAATTTTGTGGTTTATCTTGTGCTTATTTTGAGGGATTTTATCAACTTTTCTCACATTTATTCAATGAAATAGCATGGTTTTGCAATTCTCCCTTGATTTGTGCTTAAATGTGAAAACATGCTTTTTAAGCCCTAAAATTGGTGATTTTAATTCACTTTAATTCCATTCGATGCCTTGATATGTTTGTTGAGTAATTTCAGGTTCATAAGGCAAGTATTGGATGGAAGAAGTGAGGAGAAAAGCATGCAAAGTGGGAGAACTCATGAAGAAATGAAGGAACCGTAAAGTTGTCAAGCCTGACCTCTTCGCACTCAAACGACCATAACTTGAGCTACGGAGGTCCAAATGAGGCGGTTTCAGTTGTGTTGGAAAGCTAACATCCGGAGTTTCGAAATGATATTAAATTCGATATATGTTGCTTTGCGTTCAGGGGCGTGCACGCACACTTTGTGCGCGCGCGTCGATGCTGTATGTGGCCCACTTTGCAGCTCATTTTGGGCCCAATCCAACCCATTTTTGATGCTATTGAACCCAAGGATTGAAGGGAGAATGTAGCAAGTAGTCATAGTTTAGTTTTTATCATGTTTTAGGGTAGAATTCTAGAGAGAGAAGCTCTCTCTTCTCTCTAGAATTTAGGGTAGTTTAGGTTTAATTTTCTTGAGTCTCACTTTTAATTCTTATTTTGATTTAGTTTCTCCTTTTAATTTCTTGTTGTTACATCTCTACTCTTCTAGTTTTTACTTGTTCATTTCTTTTATTTTGTTACTTTTATGTTCATGAACCTTGTTGGATCTTAATTTTCCTTTAATGCAATTTTATGTTTGATGTTATTTTTTTATTGTTGATTTGAGTTATTGATTTTACTTTTCTTGCTATTGGTAGTTGGTAGATTTTAATATTTCTTGTCATTTATTATGCTTTCCATGTATGCCTTCCAAGTGTTTGATAAAATGCTTGGAAGGATGTTAGAGTAGATTTTGAGCATTCTTGGCTTGGAAAGAGTAATTAGGCAATCTTGAGTCATGAAAACCCAACTTATGTTGGTGATCTAGAGTTGTTAGCTAATATTGTTTCCATTGATGCTAATCTTTTGCTAATTTAATTAGTGAGTTGATTAGGACTTATGGAATATTGTTTCCATTGACGCTAATCTTTTGCTAGTTTAATTAGTAAGTTGGTTAGGACTTTTGGATTGAGATTAGCTAGTCTCGTTAGACTTTCTCCCTATTTGTTGGAGTTGACGTAATGAGATAAATTCTTGTTTATATTTGTGACATGATTAATTAGTCTTGTTTGACATTCTCCTGATGTGTGAGTTAACTAAATAAGGCGAATTAATCATGCATGACTAGGATAGAAAGCCTATGATCTCAATTCTTGCCATGAATGTTTCTCTTTATTACTTGCTTTCTTTAATTACTTGCTCAATTTACTTTTCTTGTCTTTTTATTTTATTGCCCCTCTAATCAACCAAAACCCCCCCTTACATCCTTCATAGCCAATAAGCATACATTTCATTGTAACTCTTCGTGAGACAACCCGGAGTCTTAATACTTCGGTTAATTTTCATTGGGGTTTGTTACTTGTGACAACTCAAATTTTTGATGTGGGAATTGTTTGCTGGTTTAGAACTATGCTTACAACAAAGTTCTTATTTCTAGAAGAGAAATTCTAGACCGACACGACAAATTCTCATTATCAAAATGGCGCCGTTGCCGGGGAGTTGCAATGGTGTTACATTATTGGCTATTGTGAATATGTGAATATGTTTGCCTTTTGTTTGTTTGTTAGTTTTTGTTAGATTTAGGACTTTGTTGCTTATTTTTGTTAGTTTTTGTTTTTGTTTGCTACTATGAATTCTCATCACTTTGGCTATGAGTTTGGCTCAAATTATGTTGTAGGAAATGGGGACTATAATGACAATATGCATCAAGGATGGAACAATCAAAGGTGGGAGGAGCCTCAAGGGATTGATCAACCTTCTTGGCAACAACAACCTCCGGATTCTTATGGGTATAACTCTCATCCTAATGCATATCAATCTAATGGATGTGGTGACCCTTATTGTGATTGTCAACAACTACCACCACATGCCTATGAACCACCTCCTCAACATAATTTTGAACCACCTTACTCATAAGCCCCTTTTCACCAACCACCTCCATATGACCCCAACCATATCCACCATACTAACCACCTTATGATCCATATGAACCATATGAAGAACCACCACAATTCCACCACCAATACCCTCAAGAACCACCACCTCACTACCCTTACCAAGATGAATCACCTCCCATGTATGATAACTTTCAACCACATAATGAATTTCCCTTTCCACCACAACCATCCAAGGAAGAACACCCACATCCATCCATCCAAGAGTCAATGGATCGTCTCAAGGAAGAAATGGATCGGCTTCAAGCAATAATCCATCTAAAGGAGCAAGAGGAAGCCCAAAGGAGGAATTATGAAGCTATTGAGGCTAACCTTGCCAAAATTAAAGCCAACTTGGACTCATGGGACTCATGCAACAAGCAAAGCATCTCCACGGATGAGTGTGAGAAATTAACCGAAGAAAGGAGCATGAAGGAGATTTTAGAATCTCAACATGAGGACAAAGAGATGGGGTATGTCTTACAGCAAGTGGAGGAGGGAGAGATTGTTAAAGAAGAAGAAGTGGTTGAAGAGTTAGAGGAAGTTGAACAAGAGGTGAATTTCAAACTTGAGAGCACTTCCACACCAAGTGACATTGTTGATGATTTTGTGGAAGTTGTTGAACCTTCTTTCAATGAGCTTGAATTTGATGTTGAGGAGGATAATGTGCAACCTCCTAAGCATATAATGAATGATGAAGAATTGGAAGAAGGTGAGCAAGCAACAAATCTTCCTCTTAAAGATGAGCCCACACCAACACATGATCCTTTGGTATTTGAAGAATCTTCTCCTCTTGAAATTGAGGTGGATGTTGAGACAAGTTTTACATTACCTCCAAGTTGTGATATGAAGAATGGAGGAGAGCTAGAAGAGGTTGGTGAGGAAGTAATTGGACATGAAGAGCCTTGTCAAGAGGTGAACATGGAAGAAGCTTGCCAAGAGGTGGAGGTATTCAAAGAAGAGCACAAGGGAATGGAACTTACAAGACCATTAGAGATGTCCCTTCCTAAGTCACCATCCAAAATAACATTCAAGTGGGTAAAATCCTTATCTCTAATCTTTACTTTCCCACTTGAATATGGTTTGATTGAAAATGATGGTCAACTTAGAGCTCTTTGTGGAGTTAAGAGTAGGAGAGAGTTGTGTAGTGGTTGGAAACATCATTCTAGGTTCATTATGGTTGCATGTTCAAAGTTTGATTGCAAGGTTTGGTGTGGAGCTAAATTGTATGGGTCTAGGAAGTTGTTTGGAGGCTTTTTTGAGAATTCCAAGGCTAAACCACCTAATTGGAGCTATGATGATCAACTTGAAGATGGGTGCAAAAACAAGATTTGGGATCCGGGAATATATGAGGATCAATTTTGGGAGCTCATATCTTGGGAAGAATCTCACCCAAGCTTGGTGGAAATGGTTGGAAATTCTGACAACCAATTGAGGAGCAAGTATTCTTGGAGGATCAAGGATGAATACAAGCATAAGCCACCATGACAAGGAGCTTCCCAAATGTCCAACTTAAGGATTTAAACTAAAAGTGCTAGGTGGGAGACACCCCACCATGGTAAACTCTTTCCACTCTCTTTTAGATTTGGTTAATAAGTGATTAGAGTTGCCATTGTAGGTAGTTCTTCTTATTTTCTATACTCCTATGCATTTTACTTTTATTGATAGGTTGTTTATTGCATTTATGCTTTGCTTAGAATAGTTGTAGTTAGATTGCATTTTGCTTGTAGTATAAGTTTTGTTTTTAGTGTATTTGAAAATTTTTCAAAAAAAAAAAACAAAAAGATTTGTTGTAAAATTTGAATTTTGCTTGCTTTAGAATGTTTATAGATTAGGAGAGTATTAAATTCTGTGTTTGTGCTTCTTTAAAAAAAAAACGGGCATCGGCGCCCAAGCGCGCAGTGCGCACGCGCGCCGGTGTGGTTTCACAACTCCTAGTACTAAAACCCGAGAGTTGTGCCCACTTTATGCCTACTTTGTGCCAGGCGATCCGTGCGTAAGCACGCATGGCGCGCGCGCGCCGATTGTCCCTGTCGCATCCGCACTTTAGCACGCATGGCGCACGCGCGCGGATTGTATCTGCTGCATCCGTGCCTAAGCACGCATGGCGCATATGCACGGATTTGCGCCCTGTTTTTCTCCTTTCACCTTTCTCCTTCTTTCTTCTTTTCTTCTTCTTTCTTTCTACTATTTTTTCTTTTTTTTCTTTTTTCTTCTTCTTCCTCTCTTGAAAATTTTTTGTTAAAAAAAAAATAAATAATAAAAATAAAAATAAAAAAATAATAAATTTTTTTTTTCTTTTCTTCCATTTCCTTTTATTGCATTTGCTTATTTTCATTCATTGCATTTTAATTTTGTTTTTATAGCTTGTTCTTATTTTCTTTTCTAAGTTTCTTATTTTAATAATGGTGTTGGATTCTTTTACTCAATTGTTGAGAATTTCTTGGTTAATCTTGGTGCTTTGTGACTTGTTTGGTATTAATTGTAATATTTTCTCTACACACAAGATTGGTGCTTTAGTCCTTCCTGACTCATGATCCCTTGTTTTTATACTTCATCATCATTGAGTTAGGATGGGACCAAATACTCTCATGCTTACCACTAATCTTGTTTGTGTCAATTATTGATTAAGCTTGATGCTCAATATGCTCTTCATGCTTTAACTTGTTCTTGCATCAAGTATTAATTGATATGCCCTTTTCCTATATTGCTTCCTCACTTACATGCGTAGCTAACATGTAGTGAGAACTTTACTCTTATTTGGCATTAGTCCCCGCCTATGTTCTACTTGCTTTGCTATCTTTGTTGTAGGCTTAATTTTCTTTCTTTTTCTTTCCTTTTAGGTTGGCCACCAAGAAGGAAAGGAATGGAAGGGCTTCTAAATGGGGCAACAAACAAGTTCACCCGCACAACCTCTTGAAGGAGCTCATCAATTGTAGAAATCCGTCCACCTTGCTCTTCTTTGCATGCACCGAGGACGGTGCAAATTTCTAAGTGTGGGGAGGTCGTCCGACCGATCTCCATGGGTAACAATTTCTTTCTTTCAACACCAATTCTTGATTTCCTTTGCTAGTTAGTTGTTTCATTGCATGATAGGTTGCATGATAGTTAAAATTTGTACATATTTGAGCATTTTTTTTTATGTTAGGACTACTTGGTTAGGGCGATGATTTCTTTTCTAAGAAAAATTGTTTTAGGGCACCCTACCAATTTGAAAAAATTTTTTGTGACAAACTTGCTTGAAGAATTTATTTTGGAACATGGTTTTTGAGCTAAGAACACAAGCATGTGAGTTTTGAGCCTAATTGTGTGGTTACATCTTATAACCACTTATTTTCATTCTTGTGTGCATTATTCTCTTTCTATGATTGTAATCTTTGATTTGTTTGATTCTTTATGTCCATTATTCTATGTGTACATGCATTTATATGATTGAGGCCATCATTTTATTTAGCTCACTTACCCAAATAGCCTACCTTTCATCAACCATTGTTAGCCAATTTTGAGCCTATTGAATCCCTTTTGTTCTTAATGTTAGCACATCACTACCCTTAAGTGAAAAACAATAAATATCCTTAATTTGGATCTTTGATTAGCTTAGGTTAGTGAGGGTGTGTATCAATTGGGTATGGAAAACTTAGGACATTGGTTGAGGTAAAAGTGTAATTTTTATTTTTGTTGAAAATATTGGAAATTGGGTACATATTCATGCACCATATATAAAACCATATGCATTGATATGTTTGTATATATTTTTCAAAAAAAAAAATGTGCAGAAAAAAATATATATATAAAAAGAAAAAATAATATAGAAAAAGAAAAAGAAAAATATATAGAAAAAGAATACAACAAAAAGGGGACAAAAATTCTCCAAAGTAAGGTTCAATAAAAATCAATGCATATGGAATGTGAATTAAAAAGAATGCATGAGTATGTGAAAAAAGTGGGAATCGTGGGCAGCTAGGTTGTGTATTAGAATTGTATAGGTTGTTATATGTGTTTAGTGAGAGCTTAGGCTAATCAAAGATACAAATTTCAAGCTCACTTGACCATATGCATCCCTACCTTGACCCTAGCCCCATTACAACCTATGAATAAGTCCTCATGATGAATGTATGCATGCATTGAATAATTGTTGATTGTTAGATGAAAAACAAATCTTAGAAAGCATGAGTAGAAGAGAATTGAGTGATCGACCCTATACACTAGAGCGACTAGAGCGGATACACTTCCGGTGAGGGTTCGATACTCAATTCCTTGTTTCTGGCTTTTATGAGTGTTCTTCTTGCAAGTCTATTTGAACTTCATTTTAATATTTGAATTGGTAGGATTCATGAATCATCATACTACTTAGCCCTATATGTGCATATATGTTCTTGGAGATTGATTTACTTTTAACCAAGTAGGTAGAATCATTTTGCATTTAGTTGCATGCATGTAGATAGGTGCATATAGCTTCTTTGCATTGAATAAATGTTCATACCCTTTTCTTGTCCTTCTTTATTCTTAGCATGAGGACATGCTTGGTTTAAGTGTGGGGAGATTTGATAAATCCCAATTTTGTGGTTTATCTTGTGCTTATTTTGAGGGATTTTATCAACTTTTCTCACATTTATTCAATGAAATAGCATGGTTTTGTAATTCTCCCTTGATTTGTGCTTAAATGTGAAAACATGCTTTTTAGGCCCTAAAATTAGTGATTTTAATTTACTTTAATTCCATTCGATGCCTTGATATGTTTGTTGAGTAATTTCAGGTTTATAAGGCAAGTATTGGATGGAAGAAGTGAGGAGAAAAGCATGCAAAGTGGGAGAACTCATGAAGAAATGAAGGAACCGTAAAGCTGTCAAGCCTGACCTCTTCGCACTCAAACGACCATAACTTGAGCTACAGAGGTCCAAATGAGGCGGTTTCAGTTGCGTTAGAAAGCTAACATCCGGAGCTTCGAAATAATATAAAATTCGATATATGTTGCTTTGCGTTCAGGGGCGCGCACGCGCCGATGCTGTATGTGGCCCACTTTGCAGCTCATTTTGGGCCCAATCCAACCCATTTTTGATGCTATTGAACCCAAGGATTGAAGGGGGAATGTAGCAAGTAGTCATAGTTTAGTTTTCATCATGTTTTAGGGTAGAATTCTAGAGAGACAAGCTCTCTCTTCTCTCTAGAATTTAGGGTAGTTTAGGTTTAATTTTCTTGAATCTCACTTTTAATTCTTGTTTTGATTTAGTTTCTCCTTTTAATTTTTTGTTGTTACATCTCTACTCTTCTAGTTTTTACTTGTTCATTTCTTTTATTTTTTTGCTTTTATGTTCATGAACCTTGTTGGATCTTAATTTTCCTTTAATGTAATTTTATGTTTGATGTTATTTTTTATTGTTGATTTGAGTTATTGATTTTACTTTTCTTGCTATTGGTAGTTGGTAGATTTTAATATTTCTTGTCATTTATTATGCTTTCCATGTATGCCTTCCAAGTGTTTGATAAAATGCTTGGAAGGATGTTAGAGTAGATTTTGAGCATTCTTAGCTTGGAAAGAGTAATTAGGCAATCTTGAGTCATGAAAACCCAACTTATGTTGGTGATCTAGAGTTGTTAGCTAATATTGTTTCCATTGACGCTAATCTTTTGCTAATTTAATTAGTGAGTTGATTAGGACTTATGGAATATTGTTTCCATTGACGCTAATCTTTTGCTAGTTTAATTAGTAAGTTGGTTAGGACTTTTGGATTGAGATTAGCTAGTCTCGTTAGACTTTCTCCCTATTTGTTGGAGTTGACGTAATGAGATAAATTCTTGTTTATATTTGTGACATGATTAATTAGTCTTGTTTGACATTCTTCCGATGTGTGAGTTAACTAAATAAGGCGAATTAATCATGCATGACTAGGATAGAAAGCCTATGATCTCAATTCTTGCCATGAATGTCTCTCTTTATTACTTGCTTTCTTTAATTACTTGCTCAATTTACTTTATCAGAGCTCATGAAGGGTATAAGGAGGTTCAATGAAATCTCTATGGTCTCTAGATGAGTCTCAGATTCTTTTGGTTCCTCAGAGGGAAGCTCCTTATTGATCACTGGACGTCCCAGGAGGTCTTCCTCCTTGGGATTCACGTCCTCCCCTTCTTCCTTGGATTCGGCCATGATGGTCATTTCAATGGCCTTGCACTCTCCTTTTGGATTTTCTTCTGTATTGCTTGGGAGAGTACTAGGAGGGATTTCAGTGACTCTTTTACTCAGCTGACCCACTTGTGCTTCCAAATTTATAATGGAGGATCTTGTTTCATTCATGAAACTCATAGTGGCCTTGGACAGATCAGAGACTAAGTTTGCTAAATTAAAGGTATTTTGTTCAGAATTCTCTGTCTGTTGCTGAGTGGATGATGGAAAAGGTTTACTATTGTTAAACCTATTTCTTCCACCATTATTAAAGCCTTGTTGAGGCTTTTGATGATCCTTCTATGAGAGATTTGGGTGATTTCTCCATGAGGGGTTATAGGTGTTTCCATAAGGTTCACCCATGTAATTCACCTCTGCTATTGCAGGGTTTTCAGGATCATAAGCTTCTTCTTCAGAAGATGCCTCTTGAGTACTGTTGGATGCAGCTTGCATTCCATTCAGACTCTGAGAAATCATATTGACTTGCTGAGTCAATATTTTATTCTGAGACAATATAGCATTCAGAGTATCAATTTCAAGAACTCCCTTCTTCATAAGCGTCCCATTACTCACAGGATTCCTCTCAGAAGTGTACATGAACTGGTTATTGGCAACCATGTCAATGAGTTCTTGAGCTTCTGCAGGTGTTTTCTTTAGGTGAATGGATCCACCTGCAGAAGTATCCAATGACATCTTAGCCAATTCAGATAGACCATCATAGAATATATCCAGGATGGTCCATTCTGAAAGCATGTCAGAAGGACACTTTTTGGTCAGTTCTTTGTATCTCTCCCAAGCTTCATAGAGGGATTCACCTTCCTTCTGTCTAAAGGTTTGAACATCCACTCTAAGTTTACTCAGCTTTTGAGGAGGAAAGAACTTGGCTAAGAAAGCCTTGACCAGCTTATCCCAAGAGTTCAGGCTATCCTTAGGTTGAGAGTCCAACCATATTCTAGCTCTGTCTCTCACAGCAAAAGGGAAAAGCATGAGCCTGTAGACTTCAGGATCTACTCCATTAGTCTTAACAGTATCACAGATCTGCAAGAATTCAGTTAAGAACTGAAAAGGATCTTCAGATGGAAGTCCATGAAACTTGCAGTTCTGATGCATCAGGGAAACTAATTGAGGTTTCAGCTCAAAATTGTTTGCTCCAATGGCAGGAATGGAGATGCTTCTTCCATGTAAATTGGAATTAGGTGCAGTAAAGTCACCAAGCATCCTCCTTGCATTATTATTATTTTCGGCTGCCATCTCCTCTTCTTGTTCGAAAATTTCTGAAAGGTGCTTACTGGATTGTTGTAATTTAGCCTCTCTTAGTTTCCTCTTCAGAGTCCTTTTAGGTTCTGGATCTGCTTCAACAAGAATATTCTTGTCCTTGCTCCTGCTCATATGAAAAAGAGAGAACAGAAAAATAATAATAATAGGGATCTTTTTTACCACAGTATAGAGGTCCTTGTGTGAGTAGAAGAAAAGAAGAAGAAAAAATTCAAACACAGATGGAAGAGGGGGTTCGAATTTGGGTGAGATGAAGCTTTAGTAGATGAATAAATAAATAGAAGGAGATGAGAGAGAAAGAGGATTTTCGAAAATAATTTTTGAAAAAGAGTTAGTGATTTTCGAAAATAGTTTTTGAAAAAGGTTAGTAATTTTCGAAAATTAAAATCAAAAATTAAAATAATTAGTTAATTAAAAAGAAATTTTGAAAAAGAGGGAGATATTTTCGAAAATTAGAGAGAGAGAGAGTTAGTTAGGTAGTTTTGAAAAAGATAAAAAACAAACATAAAGTTAGTTAGTTAGTTGAAACAAATTTTGAAAATCAATTTTTGAAAAGATAAGAAGATAAGAAGTTGGAAAAGATATTTTAAAATCAAATTTTTGAAAAAGATAAGATAAGAAGATATTTTTGAAAAGATATGATTGAAATTAGTTTTTGAAAAAGATTTGATTTTTAGAATCTCAATTAATGACTTGATTCACAAGAAATCACAAGATATGATTCTAGAACTTAAAGTTTGAATCTTTCTTAGCAAGCAAGTAACAAACTTGAAATTTTTGAATCAAAACATTAATTGATGATGTTATTTTCGAAAATTATGTGATAAAGATAAGAAAAATATTTTTGAAAAATATTTTTAAAATTTTCGAAAATAAATAAGAAAAATGAAAAAGATTTGATTTTTGAAAAAGATTTTGAAAAAGATAAGGTTTTTAAATTGAAAATTTGATTTGACTCATAAAAAAAACTAGATTTTGAAAAGTCAACTCAAATTTTTGAAATTTATGAGTGAAAAAGGGAAAGATATTTTTTTGATTTTTGAATTTTTAATGATGAGAGAGAAAAACATGAAAATGATGCAATGCATGAAAATTTTGGATCAAAACAATGAATGCATGCAAGAATGCTATGAATGTCAAAATGAACACCAAGAACACTATGAAGATCATGATGAACATCAAGAATATATTTTTGAAAAATTTTTAATGCAAAGAAAACATGCAAGATACCAAACTTAGAAATCTTTCATGTTCAGACACTATGAATGCAAAAATGCACATGAAAAACAAGAAAAGATGCAAAACAAGAAAACATCAAGATCAAACAAGAAGATTTACCAAGAACAACTTGAAGATCATGAAGAACACCATGAATGCATGATTTTTTCGAAAAATGCAAGATGAACATGCAATTGACACCAAACTTAAAATTTGACTCAAGACTCAAACAAGAAACACAAAATATTGTTTTTTATTTTTATGATTTTATGAATTTTTTTGGATTTTTCGAAAATTATTTGAAAAAGAAAAATAAGGATTCCAAAATTTTTAATGTGAATTCCAGGAATCTTGCACTCTTAGTCTAAAGCTCCAATCTGAGGGTTAGGCATGGCTTAATAGCCAGCCAAGCTTTAGAAGATACAAATCAGGCATACAACAGCTGAAATTTCATCCAACTTCATATACTTATACGTGGAAGCCTCAGTCTAAAAGAATTAGACATGGCTTTACAGCCAGTCAGGCTTCAACATGCTTCACGAAACACTAGAATTCATTCTTAAAAATTCTGAAGAAAAATATATTTTTTTGAAAACATTTTTTTTTCAAAAACAAAGGAGAAAATTTTTGAAAGATTTTTTGAAAAATTTTTTAAAATAAAACAAAAAGAAAATTACCTAATCTGAGCAACAAGATGAACCGTCAGTTGTCCAAACTCGAACAATCCCCGGCAACGGTGCCAAAAACTTGGTGCACGAAATTGTGATCTCAGGCAACGGCGCCAAAAACTCTGTACGCACGTCCTAATAAATTGTTTTTCATTCACAACTTCGATACAACTAACCAGCAAGTGCACTGGGTCGTCCAAGTAATAAACCTTACGTGAGTAAGGGTCGATCCCACGGAGATTGTTGGTATGAAGCAAGCTATGGTCACCTTGAAGATCTCAGTCTGGCGGATATAAAATAGTTATGGAGTTTTCAAAAATATATAATAAAATAAGGATAGAAATACTTATGTAAATCATTGGTGAGAATTTCAGATAAGCGCATAGAGATGCTTTCGTTCCTCTGAACCGCTGCTTTCCTGCTGTCTTCATCTAATCAATCGTACTCCTTTCCATGGCTGGCTTTATGTAAGGACATCACCGTTGTCAATGGCTACTTTTTATCCTCTTTGGAAAATTGTCCGATGCGTTGTCACTGCATGGCTAATCGTCTAGAGGCATCACCCTTGTCAATGGCTGCATCCCATCCTCTTGTGAAAATGGTCCAAATGCTCTGTCACAGCACGGCTAATCATCTGAGGTTCTCGATCATACTGGAATAGGATTCACCCTCCTTTTGCGTCTGTCACTACGCACAGCACTCGCGAGTTTGAAATTTGTCACAGTCATTCAATCCCAGAGTCCTACTCGGAATACCACAGACAAAGTTTAGACTTTCTGAACTCTCATGAATGCCGCCATCAATCTAGCTTATACCACGAAGATTCTGATTAAGAGATCCAAGAGATACTCATTCAATCTAAGGTGGAACGGAAGTGGTTGTCAGGCACGCGTTCGTGGGGAATGATGATGATTGTCACGTTCATCATATTTAGGTTGAAGTGCGAATGAATATCTTAGAACCGGAATAAGTTGAATTGAATAGAAAAACAGTAGTACTTTGCATTAATCTTTGAGGAACAGCAGAGCTCCACACCTTAATCTATGGAGTGCAGAAACTCTACCGTTGAAAAATACATAAGTGAATATAGGGCAAGCATGGCCGAGTGGCCAGCCTCCCATGGAGGTCTAGAGATCTAAAAATGATCAAAAGATGTTCAAAGATGTCTAATACAATAGTAAAAAGTCCTATTTATAATAAACTAGTTACTAGCGTTTACAGAAGTAAGTAATTGATGCATAAATCCACTTCCGGGGCCCACTTGGTGTGTGCTTGGGCTGAGCTTGAATGTAACACGTGTAGAGGTCAATCTTAGAGTTGAACGCCAGTTTGTAACGTATTTCTGGCGTTCAACTCTGGCTTGTGACGTGTTTCTGGCGTTTAACTCCAGACAGCAGCGTAGAACTGGCGTTCAACGCCCATTTACGTCGTCTAAACACGGCCAAAGTATGAACTATTATATATTGCTGGAAAGCCCTGGATGTCTACTTTTCAACGCAATTGGAAGCGCGCTATTTTGAGTTTTGTAGCTCCAGAAAATCTACTTTGAGTGCAGGGAGGTCAGAATCTAACAACATCAGCAGTCCTTCTTCAACCTCTGAATCTGATTTTTGCTCAAGTCCCTCAATTTCAGCCAGAAAATACCTGAAATCACAGAAAAATACACAAACTCATAGTAAAGTCCAGAAATATGAATTTAACATAAAAACTAATGAAAACATCCCTAAAAGTAACTAGATTCTACTAAAAACATACTAAAAACAATGC
The DNA here is from genome assembly GCF_003086295.3 of Arachis hypogaea. Classification (NCBI taxonomy): domain Eukaryota; kingdom Viridiplantae; phylum Streptophyta; class Magnoliopsida; order Fabales; family Fabaceae; genus Arachis; species Arachis hypogaea. Next base: position 91,390,349 of record NC_092055.1, on the reverse strand, counting down.
CAAAAAGCGTATAAATTATCCGCTCATCAATAAGCTTAGTCAAAATAATGAAATTTTTTCAAGACTTCTATCTATAGGGCACCAATTGATTTGAGTGAAAACTTTTCACAAAACTTGCTTGAATTATATATATGTTGTGGAACATGTTTTGAGCTAAGAACACAAGCAAGTGAGATTTGAGCCTAATTGTGTGGTTACATTTTATAACCACTTATTTTTCCTTCTTGTGTGCAATATTCTCTTTCTATGATTGTAATCTTTGATTTGTTTGATTCTTTATATCCATTATTTGGTGTATTCATGTATTTATATGATTGAGGCGATCATTTCATTTAGCTCACTTACCCAAATAGCCTTACCTTTTATCATCCATTGTTAGCCAACTTTGAGCCTACGCTTAACCCACTTTGTTCTTTAATTTAGCACATTACAAGCCTTAAAGCGAAAAACAATAAATGTCCTTTATTTGGATCTTTGATTAGCTTAGGCTAGTGTGTGTCTATTATTCAAGTGTGGGAACCTTGGGACATTGGGGAATAAAAGGGTAGTTTTGTATTTTTATTGTAAATATTGGGAATTGAGTACATGCTCATGTATTAATCAAATGTAAAACCTTATGCATTGATGTTCTTGTATATAGAAAGAAGAAAATGAGAAAAACAAAAGAAAAAAAAATATGGAAAAGAAAAGAAAAAAAATAGAAAAACAAAGAAACAAATACAAAAAATAAAAGGAATAAAAAGGGGACAAAATGCCCCAAAGCAAGTGAAGCTCAATAAAATCAATGCATATGTGTTGTGAGATGAAAAGAAAATGCATGAGTATGTGACAAAGCAAAAAAATGGGAAGTTAGGTTAGAACTTAATTGTATAGGATTGATGCCAGGGCATCTTGGCCAGTTTCACTGACCTTTTCTTTACTGTTTTTAGGGTAGTTTCATGCATTTCTTTAGGAAATAAGCTAGTTTTGGGTAGATATTCACCTACACCTTGATTCAAGCATACATTGTGCATTTTACATTATTTTATGAGGATTTTGCATGAATTTAGTGACAAATTGTATGCTGCATTACCCATGACTTGGACTAGAACTTTGATGCACTCTATTGCTTGATTTTAGGACCAAAGGAAGCAAGGAAAGGCAGGTAACTTGCAAAGTTAATGAGAAAAGTGATTGCCAATAACACTCTCAAAGCCATCATTGCCTACGTTAAGAGTCACGTTAACTAAGTTAACGTGAACTCTAATGTGGAGAAGGGAAGTTGAGCCAACATTAGTGACACTTAACATTGTCACTAACGTTGGCCTAAGGATGCAACACACCACGTTAACTCCCACGTTAACTTGGTTAACGTGGGAGCTAACGTAAGAAGTGAGAGTTGTCGACAACGTTAGTGACACTCAACATTGTCACTAACGTTGGCCTAAGGATGCAACACACCACGTTAACTCCCACGTTAACTTGGTTAACGTGGGAGCTAACGTAAGAAGTGAGAGTTGTCGACAACGTTAGTGACCCTCAACATCGTCACTAACGTTGGAAGCAACCACACAACCCCCCAAGGAGCCACGTTAACTTAGTTAACGTGGAAGCTAACGATGAGGAATGAATGATGAGCCAACGTTAGTAACACTCAACATTGTCACTAACGTTGGGATGGCTAAGAATGGCCACGTTAGAAGCCACGTTAACCTAGTTAACGTGGACTCTAATGTGAGATCTAGGGGCACATTGGAACCTTAGTGACAATGTTGAGTGTCACTAACGTTCTCGAAATTTGGCAAGGCCACGTTAGAAGCCACGTTAACCTAGTTAACGTGGGCTTTAACGTGAAGCAAAAAGGGGCACACTGGAACGTTAGTGACAATGTTGAGTGTCACTAACGTTCTCGAAGGTTGGCAAGGCCACGTTAGAAGCCACGTTAACCTAGTTAACGTGGGCTCTAACGTGAGGCAAAGGGGTACATTGGAACGTTAGTGAAAATGTTAAGTGTCACTAACGTTCTCGAACTTATACTTTCACTAAATGTTAACACCCCTAACGCCTTGAGCTAAAGTCTCTGCCCACTTAGCACTTTCTCTCTGCAAGTAAAGCCAAGCCCAAATGAAGAAAAGAACTGCTTCAAACTCAAGATCCAAAGGCCCAAGACTTGAAGAGCCAACTAGAAGCTGAGAGAAATAGTATATATAGGAGTAGCTTTGAATTGTTAAGGAGTTCTGGAGGCTGGAAAAAGGAACTACTCTCTGTATTTTACTTTCTCTGTATTTTCCAGTTTTATGATGTATTCTCCATCTTTGTTTTCATTTTCAAGAGTTATGAACAACTAAACCCCTTTCATTGGGTTAGGGAGCTCTGTTGTAATTTGATGGATCAATACTAATTTTCATTATTCTTCTTCTATCTTTTCTCTTGATTTTACTTGAAAGCTTTCGATCTTCATCCAATTGAGTAGTTATCTTGGAATAGAAGCTATTCAAACTTGGATCTCTTTTGAACCTTGAAAGAGGAATGAAGAGATCAAGCTAGAAATGCTTTCTCATGCTGGACCAAATTGGGTTTGGATGGGTATGTGACTATAACCCTCTCAATACTTGATTTGGAAAATACATGTGGTATAATCAGTGACCATACTTCATCTCTTCTCATGAGCAATTGACCAAGGAATTGGCTATTGATCAAGACTTGAGAGATTGAATTGCAAGGAATTGTAATTCAATCAATTAAGATTGCCAAGGAGATCAATGAGTGCATTGATTGAGGAAGAGATGAAAATGAACTTGATCTGGAGAATTGCAACATCTCCTAAGCCCAATGAACTCCCCATCTCTGATCTTACCCATTCTCTTTAATTTCTGCCATTTACTTTTATGAGCAAATCCCCCATTCCCATTTACAATTCTGCAATTTATTTTCAATCATTTACTTCCAGTCCTTTAATTCTAGCATTTACTTTTCTGTTATTTACATTCCCGCCATTTTATTTTCTGCAACTCTCAAACCAAATTCTGAATTCGCTCAACTAGAACATTCTTCTAATTAAAGTTGCTTGATCAATCAATCCCTGTAGGATTCAACCTCACTCTATTGTGAGTTTTTACTTGATGACAAATTCGGTACACTTGCCGAAGGGAGATTTGTTGTGAGACAAGTTTTCCGTGCATCAAGGATGTCATAGGTTAGGTGGGAAGTTTAAGCTTATCAAATATTCAAATTTCAAGCTCACTTGACCAAATATGCATCCTACCTTAACCCTAGCCCCATTACAACCAATGAAAAGATCTCATGATAGGTGTATGCATGCATGAAATAAATGTTGATTGTTAGAAGAAAAACAAATTTTGAAAAGCATGATTAGGGGAGAATTGAGTGAATCAACCCGAAAAACTTGAGAGCATAGAGTACAAACACATCCGGTGAGGGTTTGATGCTCAATTACTTGTTTCCACCTATCATCATTCTTCATGCAAGTTTATAAAAATACTTAATAGCTCAATTCGATTGTGGTTTGGCACGGTTGTTAATACCTTTAGCCCTTGTACATATATGCTTCTTGGGAATTGATTTATTTTGACCAAGCAATTGCATTCATGTAGATAGTTGCATATAGGTAGATTGCATTTAGTTAGACTTCATTGAATAAATGTTGATACCCCTTGTTTCTCTCTTGGTTTAAGCATGAGGACATGCTTGGTTTAACTGTGAGGAGGTTGATAAACCCCATTTGTAGGGTTTATCTTGTGTTGAATTTAGAGGGTTTTATCATCTTTTCCCACATTTATTCAATTAAATAGCATGGTTTTGTAAATTCTTCTTTAATTGTGCTTAAGAGTGAAAACATGCTTTTTAGGCCCTTAATTGTTTAATCTTGATTTACCTTTGATTCCATTAGATGCCTTGAGATGTTTGTTAAGTGCTTTCAGATTTAGGAGGCAAAGATTAGATCAAAGGAATGAAGGAAAAGCATGTAAAAGTGGGAACTCATAAAGTAATGAAGGAATCGCAAAAGCTGTCAAGCCGACCTCTTCGCACTCAATCGATCATAACTTGAGCTACAAAGGTCCAAATGATGCGGTTCTAGTTGCGTTGGAAAGCTAACATCCGGGGGTTCGAAATGATATAAGATTTATCATAGTTGCATCACGTTTAAAGTGGCACGCACATGCTGATTTTCACGTGATTCATTAAAAGCAAATTAGTGGCCAGCGAATTCTAAAGCCTTGTGGGCCCAATCCAACTCATTTCTGATGCTATTTAACCCAAGGATTGAAGAGGGATGAGACATCTAGTCATTATTTTAGTTTTATTTTAGTTTTATGATGCTTTAGTTAGTTTCTAGAGAGAGAAGCTCTCACTTCTCTCTAGAATTAGGATTAGGTTTTAGATCTAGATCTAGCTCTTCTTCTCTCTTCTAATTTTCCTTTTCTATCCTTCATTGTTCTCTTGTAGTTGTAGAATTCTTCTTCTCTTGTAATTTCTTTGTATTGTTGGTTGTAGTTTATGAACTTTCTTTTGTAGATCTACATTTCTCCTTCAATGCAAGTGGTAAGTTCTTTATTGTTTCATAATTGTCTTCCTTTTCTATTGTTGATCTCTTGCTATTCTAGTTAGATCTCTCTTCAATTCTTGCAATTCATGTTGTTTACTTTTATTGCCTTTTATGTGTTTGTTAAAATGCTTCTTCTAGTTATGAGTTTGCTTTTCTATTGTTTTGCCTTTCTATTGTTAATCTCTTACTTTTGTAGTTCTAGATTCCTTTAATTCTTGCAATTTACTATGCTTTCCTATTATGCCTTCCAAGTGTTTGATAAAATGCTTGGTTGGATTTTAGAGTAGATTTTAGTGCTCTTGGCTTGGGAAGGTAACTTAGGAACTCTTGAGTTACTAATGTCCAAGTGATTGACGATTGGGAGCCATTAACTCTAGATCTCACTAATTGATTTGGTGGAGAACTATGACTTATGGACTTGGATTGATATAGCTCACTTGACTTTCCTCTACTATTATTTAGGGGTTAACTTAGTGGGATTGATCCTTGCCAATTCTCATGTTGTGGTTAGTGATAAGGATAGAGATCCTTGACCACCAACCTTTGCCAAGACCTTTTTAGCTATTACTTTAATTCATTGCCATTTACATTTCATGTCTCTTATCAAAAACCCCAAAACATGCTCCGTAACCAATAACAAGACACTTTATTGCAATTCCTAGGGAGAACGACCCGAGGTTTAATACTTCGGTTTATAATTTTAGGGGTTTGTACTAGTGACAAACAAATTTTTGTATGAAAGGATTGATGTTGGTTTAGAAACTATACTTGCAACGAGAATTCATTTGTGAATTTCTAAACCGTCAAAAGTCCAATCATCAAAATGGCGCCGTTGCCGGGGAGTTGCAATGGTGTTATGTTATTGGTTATTGTATATATGTGAATAGTGTGAATATGTTTGCTTTTGTTAGCTCTTGCTAGTTTTAGGATTTAATTTTCTTGCTTCTTATTTGATTTTATTTTCATTTTCTCTTGCTATCATGAATTCTCACTTTGGCTATGAGTTTGGTTCTAGTTATGATGTAGGAAATGAGAGCTTCAATGAAGATGTGTATTAAGGATGGGACAATCAAAGGTGGGAGGAGCCATATGCATATGATCAATCCTCTTGGCAACAACCTCCACCAATGCACTATGAAGAAGAGCCATTCTATGATGCATATCAACCCAATGGCTATGGTGAATCCCCTTGTGACTTTCAAGAACCACCACCATATGCCTATGAGTCATATCCTCAACATGAACCTCAACCACACTCACAAGCCTATTTTCACCAAACACCTCCATATAACCTTGATCCATATCCACCATACCAACCACCTTTTGAACAATATGAGCCATACATGGAACCACCATTCCAAGATTACTACTCCCAAGAACTATCTCAATACACACCACCATACTCTTACCAAGAAGAACCACCTTCCTATTATGAACCCTTTCTCCAAGACAATGAACCCTCCTATCCACTCCAATCCTCAATGAATGAAATCCTTAGCCTTATACTCCAAGGGCAAGGAGAAATGCAAAGGGAGACACAAGAATTTGTGGCTACCTTGACCAAGGTAGTAAGCACCTTAGCCTCCCAATATTTGAGCACTCAAGGCACCCCATGGTCACATGTGGAGGATCAAAAGAAGAGCAAAGCATGAAGGAGAGATTGGAAACTCCGGTGGAGAAGGAGGAATGCCACTTTGTGTTAGAATAATTGGAGAAGCCTATGATCATTGAAGAAGAGGAAGAAGTGGTTGAAAACTTAGGAGATGCGAAACCTCCTTGGGAACCTAAAATTGAAGAGAACCTCTCCAAGAATATTGAATTTGATGTTGAGGAGGAGAGTGCACAACCTCCAAAACAATTTTTGAGTGAAGACTTGGAGGGAATGAAGCAAGAATTGAGTTCCATTGGTGATGAAGACCATGCATCCAACCCTCTTGGTGGTGAATCCTTTGAATTTGAAGAACTTTCTCCCAATGAAATGGAAAGCAATGTGGAGGTAGATTTCTCTCAACCTCCCATTTATGATTTGAGTGATAGAGAAGAGTTAGATGAAAATAATGAACAAAGGATTAAAAGTGAAGAAGTTTGTGAAGAGGTGAAGGTTGACAAGGAAGAACATAAGGGAGTAGAGCTTGCAAGAACATTGGAGATACCTCTCCCCAAGCCATCACCATCCATTCTCTCATTCAAGTGGGTAAATTCCTTATACTTAAGCTTTATTATTCCCCTTGAATATGGTTTGCTTAAGACGGATGGTCAACTTAGATATATTTGTGGCTTTAAGAGAAAAAGGGAGATGGTTAGTGGTTGGAAATGTAAATCAAAGTTCATGATGGTTGCATGCCCAAAGCTTAATAGCAAGGGTTGGTATAGAGCAAGATTGCTTGGGTCTAGGAGAATTTTTGGTCACTTTATTGAGAATTCTAAGGTCATGCCACCCAAACGGAATAATGATAATCAACTTAAAGATGGGTGTAGAAACAAGATATGGGATCCCGGCATACATGAGGATCAACTTTGGGAGCCCATAGTCTATGAAGAAATCCATCAAAGCTTGGGAGAATTGAACTTGAAGAAGGGAGCTCATTGGAAATGCAAGCATTGGTGGGTGTTCAAGGATGGTTTCAAGCACAAGCTACCTTAAGAGGAGCTCCGCATAAGTCCAACTTAAGGACAATAAACAAAAGTGCTAGGTGGGAGACACCCCACCATGGTAACTTCTTTTCATTTTCTCTTTTTGTACATATTGGTAATTAGTTTAAATTCATGTTTTTGGTTGATTTGTGGAGTATAATTGGTAGTTTAGTATGTTAAATAAGGTTTTATGGTGTTTTGGTAGCTGTTTGGAGGCTTGGAATGCTTGGATTGGTGCAAATATATATATATATATATATAAAAACAGAGCACCATCCGTGCGTACGCGCACTGCGCGCGTACGCGTGCATCAAGCATTTTCACCTATCCGCGCGCACGTGCCATGTACGCGTACGCGCGGATTGAGAAATTTTACCCCCAAGCCAAAAACCCGAGAGTTGTGCGAATGCTGCGTTAGCACTGTGCCTTTCGCACAAACCAACTCGCGCGTTCGCGCACATGACGCGTACGCGTCACTCTCGAAATAAGCCATCAGCGCACACGTGCCATGTACGCATACGCGTCATGTCCATTGCACCACCATCCGTGCACACGCGCCATTCGTGTGTACGCGCGGATGTCCTTCCTTCAACACATCTCTTTTCTTCTCCTCTTTCCATTTCTTTCCTTCTCCTTTCTTCTTCCCTTCTTCTACCCTTCATCCAATACTCCCAAACACCATTGATAACTATTTATTTTAGTTAGTTAATTAGTTAGTTAGTTAGTTAATTAGTTAGTTAGTTAGTTGATTAGTTAGTTTTAGTTAGTTTTCATTTTATTTTCTCTTTTTCATTGTAAGTGTTAGATTGTTTTTTCTTGTTTACCATTAATTGCTGCTGAGTATTAAAAAGGGATGTTATCTTAACATCATTTTGTTTATAATCTTTGTTGAATTCTATGATTGAGGTTATATTTTGCTACTTGGTTTTAAGTTCTTCATGCTTACCTCTTGTGAATACCAAGTACATGACATTGCCTTCAAGCTTTTAAATCCTTTTGAATTGCATGATTTGGCCACCATGTGATTTGAACCCTATTCTTTGATTAGGCAATTCCTTGATGATTGATGTTATGCATTTATCTCAATGCATTGTGTTTCATGATTATATGCATCCATATGCTTTTAGCATGAATGCTCTCATGCTTCTTTAATGCTTGTTTTACCTTACAAGTTTACTTAAAGCATCTCAAGCACACTAGGATAAGTGAAGTGCATGCTTCTTTTGTGACATCGCTTTTTATGCTAATGTGTGTTCTAAAAGGTGCCTAATTTAGAATTCACACTAACTTTCATTAAAGACACACTAATCCACTCACTCCATTCTAGTGGTTTTTACCTCGTTCCAACAATGTATGCTTCCTTGCTTTTGTATCTTCTCATCTTATGGTGTTATTCTTTACTTTTCATGATTGATGCACCACAAGCAAACACGGAAGCAAGACAAAGAACACGTAGCACCGGTTGAGCTACCAGCTGAAGGTAGCAACTCGGAAAGTTGCCGTACCCCCTTGCTCATCTTTGAGTGCACCGAGGATGGTGCAAACTTTTAAGTGTGGGGAGGTCATCCTACCGGTCGGCGATTTTGGGTGACAAATTTCTAATTCTAACACTTTTGCATTTCATTTTAGGTCTTTTAGGATTTTTGTTTCATTTTCTTATTTTTGCATATATATATATATATATATACAATAAGCTTAGTCAAAATAATGAAAATTTTTCAAGACTTCTATCTATAGGGCACCAATTGATTTGAGTGAAAACTTTTCACAAAACTTGCTTGAATTATATATATGTTGTGGAACATGTTTTGAGCTAAGAACACAAGCAAGTGAGATTTGAGCCTAATTGTGTGGTTACATTTTATAACCACTTATTTTTCCTTCTTGTGTGCATTATTCTCTTTCTATGATTGTAATCTTTGATTTGTTTGATTCTTTATGTCCATTATTTGGTGTATTCATGCATTTATATGATTGAGGCCATCATTTCATTTAGCTCACTTACCCAAATAGCCTTACCTTTTATCATCCATTGTTAGCCAACTTTGAGCCTACGCTTAACCCACTTTGTTCTTTAATTTAGCACATTATAAGCCTTAAAGCGAAAAACAATAAATGTCTTTTATTTGGATCTTTGATTAGCTTAGGCTAGTGTGTGTCTATCATTCAAGTGTGGGAACCTTGGGACATTGGGGAATAAAAGGGTAGTTTTGTATTTTTATTGTAAATATTGGGAATTGGGTACGTGCTCATGTGTTAATCAAATGTAAAACCTTATGCATTGATGTTCTTGTATATAGAAAGAAGAAAATGAGAAAAACAAAAGAAAAAAATATGGAAAAGAAAATAAAAAAAAATAGAAAAAGAAAGAAACAAATAAAAAAAAAAGAAAAGGAATAAAAAGGGGACAAAATGCCCCAAAGCAAGTGAAGCTCAATAAAATCAATGCATATGTGTTGTGAGATGAAAAGAAAATGCATGAGTATGTGAAAAAGCAAAAAAATGGTTAGTTAGGTTAGAACTTTATTGTATAGGATGTCATAGGTTAGATGAGAAGTTTAAGCTTATCAAAGATTCAAATTTCAAGCTCACTTGACCAAATATGGATCCTACCTTGACCCTAGCCCCATTACAACCAATGAAAAGATCTCATGATAGGTGTATGCATGCATGAAATAAATGTTGATTGTTAGAAGAAAAATAAATCTTGAAAAGCATGATTAGGGGAGAATTGAGTGAATCAACCCTAAACACTTGAGAGAATAGAGTACAAACACATCCGGTGAGGGTTTGATGCTCAATTACATGTTTCCACCTATCATCATTCTTCATGCAAGTTTATAAAAATACTTAATAGCTCAATTCGATTGTGGTTTGCCATGGTTGTTAATACCTTTAGCCCATGTACATATATGCTTCTAGGGAATTGATTTATTTTGACCAAGCAATTGCATTCATGTAGATAGTTGCATATAGGTAGATTGCATTTAGTTAGACTTCATTGAATAAATGTTGATACCCCTTGTTTCTCTCTTGGTTTAAGCATGAGGACATGCTTGGTTTAAGTGTGGGGAGGTTGATAAACCCCATTTTTAGGGTTTATCTTGTGTTGAATTTAGAGGGTTTTATCATCTTTTTCCACATTTATTCAATGAAATAGCATGGTTTTGTAAATTCTCCTTTAATTGTGCTTAAGAGTGAAAATATGCTTTTTAGGCCCTTAATTGTTTAATCTTGATTTACCTTTGATTCTATTAGATGCCTTGAGATGTTTGTTAAGTGATTTCAGATTTAGAAAGCAAAGATTGGATCAAAGGAATGAAGGAAAAGCATGTAAAAGTGGGAACTCATGAAGAGATGAAGGAATCGCAAAAGCTGTCAAGCCGACCTCTTCGCACTCAATCGATCATAACGTGAGCTACAGAGATCCAAATGATGCGGTTTCAGTTGCGTTGGAAAGCTAACATCCGGAGCTTCGAAATGATATAATATTTACCATAGTTTCATCACGTTTAGGGTGGCGCGCACGCGCCGATTTTCACGTGATTCATTAAAAGCAAATTAGTGGCCAGCGAATTCTAAAGCCTTGTGGGCCCAATCCAACTCATTTCAGATGTTATTTTACCCAAGGATTGAAGACGGATGAGTCATCTAGTCATTATTTTAGTTTTATTTTAGTTTTATGATGCTTTAGTTAGTTTCTAGAGAGAAAAGCTCTCACTTCTCTTTAGAATTAGGATTAGGTTTTAGATCAAGATCTAGCTCTTCTTCTCTCTTCTAATTTTTCTTTTCTTTCCTTAATTGTTCTCTTGTAGTTGTAGAATTCTTCTTCTCTTGTAATTCCTTTGTATTGTTGGTTGTAGTTTATGAACTTTCTTTTGTAGATCTACATTTCTCCTTCAATGCAAGTGGTAAGTTCTTTATTGTTTCATAATTCTTTTCCTTTTCTATTGTTGATCTCTTGCTTTTCTAGTTAGATCTCTCTTTAATTCTTGCAATTCATGTTGTTTACTTTTATTGCCTTCTATGTGTTTGTTAAAACGCTTCTTCTAGTTATGAGTTTACTTTTCTATTGTTTTGCCTTTCTATTGTTAATCTCTTACTTTTGTAGTTGTAGATTCCTTTAATTCTTGCAATTTACTATGCTTTCCTATTATGCCTTCCAAGTGTTTGATAATATGCTTGGTTAGATTTTAGAGTAGATTTTAGTGCTCTTGGCTTGGGAAGGTAACTTAGGAACTCTTGAGTTACTAATGTCCAAGTGATTGACGATTGGGAGCCATTAACTCTAGATCTCACTAATTGATTTGGTGGAGAACTATGACTTATGGACTTGGATTGATATAGCTCACTTGACTTTCCTCTACAATTTGTTAGGGGTTAACTTAGTGGGATTGATCCTTGGCAATTCTCATGTTGTGGTTAGTGATAAGGATAGAGATCCTTGACCACCAACCTTTGCCAAGACCTTTTTAGTTATTAGTTTAATTCATTGCCATTTACATTTCATGTATCTTATCAAAAACCCCAAAACATGATCCATAACCAATAACAAGACACTTTATTGCAATTCCTAGGGAGAACGACCCGAGGTTTAATACTTCGGTTTATAATTTTAGGGGTTTGTACTAGTGACAAACAAATTTTTGTATGAAAGGATTGATGTTGGTTTAGAAACTATACTTGCAACGAGAATTCATTTGTGAATTTCTAAACCGTCAAAAGTCCAATCATCACTACCCCACCTCTCTCTCTCTTCTTCACACCTTTTCATAATACTCTTCCCCAAATACCCTTCACCAATCACCTCCATATCTCATCCCTAAATACCCTTCACCAATCACCTCTTTCACTCTCCCCCCAAAAACCCCACCTACCTCCAAATTCAAAATCCTTTCCCTTCCAAACCCAGCCCTAATACACGAAACCTAACCCTCCCCCAACCCCTATATAAACCCCTTACCACTCCTTCATTTTCACACACTACAACCACTACTTCTACCCCTTGGCCGAACCACATATCACCCTCCACCTCCTCCATTTTCTTCTTCTTCTACTACTTTCTTTCTTCTTTTGCTCGAGGACGAGCAAACCTTTTATGTTTTGTGTGGTAAAAGCATTGCTTTTTATTTTTCCATAACCATTAATGGCACCTAAGGCCAGAGAAACCTCAAGAAAGAGGAAATGGAAGGCAATTGCTTCCACCTCTGAGTCATGGGAGATTGAGAGATTCATTTCAGAGGTCTATCAAGACCACTTCTATGAAGTTGTGGCAAAGAAGAAGATGATCCTGAGGTCCCTTTCAAGCTCAAAAGGAGTGAGTATCCGGAGATCCGACATGAGATTAGAAGAAGAGGATGGGAAGTTCTCTCTAATCCTATTCAACAAGTCGGAATCTTAATGGTTCAAGAGTTCTATGCAAACGCATGGATCACTAGGAACCATGATCAAAGTATGAACCCGAATCCAAAGAATTAGCTTACAATGGTTCGGGGGAAATACTTAGATTTCTGTCCGGAAAATGTAAGGTTGGCGTTCAACATGCCAATGATGTAAGAAAATGCACGTCCCTACACTAGAAGGGTCAACTTTGATCAAAGGTTGGACCAAGTCCTCATGGACATATGTGTGGAAGTAGCTCAATGGAAAATTGACTCAAGAGGCAAGCTGATGCATGGAAACTTGTCTCTCAACAAATTTCCCTCGGCAAGTATACCGAATTGTCGTCAAGTAAAAGCTCACAATAGAGTGAGGTCGAATCCCACAGGGATTGATTGGTCAAGCAACTTTAATCAGAGGAATGTTCTAGTTGAGCTAAGTAAAAATTGAGTTGATATTTGCAGAAATGTAAATGGCGGTAAAGTAAATAACAGAAAGTGTAAATGCTGAAAATAAAGAGCAAAATGTAAATGGCGGAAAGTAAATTGTAGAATCTTAAATGGAGATTTGGGAAAATAAACATAAAAGTAAATGGCAGAAAGTAAAGAGAATGGGTAAGATCAGAAATGAGGGATTCATTGGGCTCAGGAGATATTGTATTCTCCGGATCAAGTTCATTCTCATCTCTTCCTCAATCAATGCATTCATTGATCTCCTTGGCAATCTTAAGTGATTGGATTCCAATTCCTTGGCAACCCAATCTCTCAAATCTTGATTAATAGCCAATTCCTTGGTCTAATTGCTCATAAGAAGAGATGAAGTATGGTCACTGATTATACCACATGTATTCCCAAATCAAAGTGTTGGTAGGATTATATGTCACTATATCCATCCAAACCCCAATTTGGTCCAACATGAGAAAGCATTTCTAGCATGATCTCTTCATTTCTCTTCCAAGGTTCCGAAGAGATCCAAGTATGAATAGCTTCTTTTCCAAGATAACTACCCAATAGGATGAAGATTGAAAGCTTTCTAGTAAAATCAAGAGAAAAGAAAGAAGAAGAATAATGAAAACTATTATTGATCCATCAAATTACAACAGAGCTCCCTAACCCAATGAAAGGGGTTTAGTTGTTCATAGCTCTGGAAATGGAAAGCATAAATGAAAAGTACATTTTCAAAATAAAACTAGAAGTTACAGAGAAAGTAAAATATACAGAGTGTAGTTCTCCAAAATGCCAAAAGCTCCCTACTAGTTCAAAACTACTCCTATATATACTACTCTTCTGATCTTCTAGTTGGCTCTTCAAGTCTTGGATATGGTCCTTTGGATCTTTAGTTGAAGCAGTTACAGTCTTCAGTGGGATCAGCTTTGCTTGCAGAAAAAGTGTGAGTTAGGCATGGACGTTAGTTAGGAAATTAGTGGTGTTAACGTTAAGTGAAAATGTGGGTTCGAGAACGTTAGTGACGATCACCTTTTTCACTAACGTTCCAAGCCAAAAATGATCCACGTTAACTTCAACGTTAGTGGCACTAACGTGACCACTAACATTGCCTCTTGGTCTTTCGCAAACGTTATTGGCATTCACCTTTTCCAATAATGTTGCTTATTGCCCCTTTTTCCCACGTTAGAGTTCATGTTAGTATAACTAACGTGACCCTTAACGTGGGCATGCCTAAGCTTTGAGAGTGTTAGTGACACTTACCTTTGTTACTAACTCTTCAAATGCCCCTTCTTCCCACGTTAGTGCCTCATGTTAATTGCATTAACGTTACCACTAACGTGGTGGTGATTGCCATCTCTAACGTTAGTGACAAAGGTGAGTGTCACTAACGTTGGCAATATTGGCTTAGTCCAACGTTAGTGACAAAGGTGAGTGTCACTAACGTTGGCGATTCCTTGCTCCTCCCACGTTAGATTTCACGTTAATGTAATTAACGTGACTCTTAACGTGGCCAATTGTGCCCTTTTGGAATGTTAGTGGTATTCACTTTTACCACTAACGTTGGAGCTTCCCTTTTCCTCCACGTTAGCTTCCACGTTAATGTAATTAATGTGGCCACTAACGTGGGTTATGATGGCTTTCGAAGGCGTTATTGGTGATCACTTTTTCCATTAACGTTGCAAGCTAGCTCCCATTTCACGTTAGTAGTCACGTTAGTTAGACTAACGTGGCTACTAACGTGGCTCTTCCTTGCTTCCTTTGTCCTGAAATCAAGCAAATAAAGTGCATCAAAGCTTGGTTCTAAATCATGAGATCATGCATCATCCATTTTATCATTCAATTCATGCATAATTCTCATAAAATCATGTAAAGTTCACAATGTTTGCTTGAATCAAGATGTAAGTGAATATCTACCCAAAACTTGCTTATTTACTAAAAAAATGCATGAAACTACCCTAAAACAATAAAGAAAAGGTTAGTGAAACTGGCCAAAATGCCCTGGCATCACAAGCCGGTTCAATTGAGAAGGCATGACCTTAAGCCTGTGGCTAGAGGATGGTTGGAGTTCATCGAACGCTCAATCATTCCCGCTAGCAACCGGTCTGAAGTTACTATAGACCGGGCCATCATGATCCATAGTATCATGATTGGGGAGGAGGTGGAAGTTCATGAGATTATACCTCAAGAACTCTACAAGGTGGCTAACAAGTCCTCCACTTTGGCAAGGTTAGCATTTCCTCACCTCATTTGTCACCTCTGCAATTCGGCTGGGATTGTCATAGAGGGAGACATCCTCATTGAAGAGGACAAGCCCATCACTAAGAAGAGGATGGAGCAAACAAGAGAGCCCACTCATGGACCTCAACAAGAGCATGAGGAAATTCCTCATCATGAAATCCCTGAGATGCTTCAAGGGATGCATTTCCCTCCACAAAACTATTAGGAGCAAATTAACACCTCCCTAGGAGAATTAAGTTCCAACATAGAACAACTAAGGGTAGAGCACCAAGAGCATTCCATCCTCCTTCATGAAATTAGAGAAGACCAAAGAGCCATGAGGGAGGAGCAACAAAGGCAAGGAAGAGACATAGAGGAGCTTAAGAGACCATTGGTTCTTCAAGAGGAGGAAGACGCCACCCTCACTAAGGTGGACCTGTTCCTTAATCTCCTTGTCTATTTATTTTTTCCTATTTTCGTTCTCTATGCTTTATGTTTTATTCATGTTTGTGTCTTTATTACATGATCATTAGTGTTTAAGTGTCTATGCCTTAAAGCTATGAATGTCCTATGAATCCATCACCTCTCTTAAATGAAAAATGTTTTAATCACAAAAGAACAAGAAGTACATGATTTCTAATTCATCTTTGAAATTAGTTTAATTATTTTGATGTGGTGACAATACTTTTTGTTTTCTGAATGAATGCTTGAACAGTGCATATGTCTTTTGAATTTTTTGTTTATGAATGTTAAAATTGTTGGCTCTTGAAAGAATGATGAAAAAGGAGAAATGTTATTTGATAATCTGAAAAATCATAAAATTGATTCTTGAAGCAAGAAAAAGCAGTGAAAAACAAGGCTTGCAAAAAAAAATGGCAAAAATAAAAGAAAAAGAAAGAAAAAGAAAAAGCAAGCAGAAAAAGCCAATAACTCTTTAAACCAAAAGGCAAGAGCAAAAAGCTAGTAACCCTTTAAACCAAAAGGCAAGGGTAAAATAAAAAGGATCTAAGGCTTTGAGCATTAATGGATAGGAGGGCCCAAGGGAATAAAATCCTGGCCTAAGCAGCTAAACCAAGCTGTCGCTAACCATGTGCTTGTGGCATGAAGGTGTCAAGTGAAAAACTTGAGACTGAGCGGTTAAAGTCGTGATCCAAAGCAAAAAGAGTGTGCTTAAGAACCCTGGACACCTCTAATTGGGAACTCTAGCAAAGCTGAGTCACAATCTGAAAAGGTTCACCCAGTTATGTGTCTGTGGCATTTATGTATCCGGTGGTAATACTAGAAAACAAAGTGCTTAGGGCTACGGCCAAGACTCATAAAGTAGCTGTGTTCAAGAATCAACATACTGAACTAGGAGAATCAATAACACTATCTAAATTCTGAGTTCCTATAGATGCCAATCATTCTGAACTTCAAAGGATAAAGTGAGATGCCAAAACTGTTCAGAGGCAAAAAGCTACTAGTCGCGCTCATCTAATTGGAGCTAAGTTTCATTGATATTTTGGAATTTATAGTATATTCTCTTCTTTTTATCCTATTTGATTTTCATTTGCTTGGGGACAAGCAACAATTTAAGTTTGGTATTGTGATGAGCGGATAATTTATACGCTTTTTGGCATTGTTTTTAGGTAGTTTTTAGCATGATTTAGCTACTTTTTAGTATATTTTTATTAGTTTTTAAATAAAAATCATATTTCTGGACTTTACTATGAGTTTGTGCATTTATGATTTCCGGTATTTTCTGGCTGAAATTGAGGGACCTGAGCAAAAATCTGATTCAGAGACTGAAAAAGGACTGCAGATGCTGTTGGATTCTGACCTCCCTGCACTCGAAATGGATTTTGTGGAGCTACAGAAACTCAATTGGCGCGCTCTCAATCGCGTTGGAAAGTAGACATCCTGGGCTTTCCAGCAATATATAATAGTCCATACTTTGCCTGAGTTTTGACGATGCAAACTGGCGTTCAAACACCAACTTCCTGCCCTATTCTGAAGTTAAACGCCAGAAATAGGTTACAAACTAGAGTTAAACGCCACAAAATGGCTGCAACCTGGCGTTTAACTCCAAGAGAAGTCTCTACACGTGTAAAGCTCAATGCTCAGCCCCAACACACACCAAGTGGGCCTGGAAGTGGATTTTTGCATCATTTACTCATTTTCTGTAAACCCTAGGTTACTAGTTTAGTATAAAAACTACTTTTAGAGATTTATTTTGTATCCAGTTTTCATATTTTCGAAATTGAGACTATTGTACACGTTTGGAGGCTGGCCTTTCGGCCATGCTTGGACCTTCATCACTTATGTATTTTCAACGGTGGAGTTTCTACACCCCATAGATTAAGGTGTGGAGCTCTGCTGTTCCTCATGACTTAATGCAAAGTACTATTGTTTTTCTATTCAATTCAAGCTTATTCTTATTCCAAGAAATTCACTCGCACTTCAACTTGTTGAATGTGATGATCCGTGACACTCAGCATCATTCTCACCTATGAACGCGTGCCTGACAACCACTTTTGTTCTATCTGCAATAGCTTGAGTGTGTATCTCTTAGCCTCCATTCCGAAAGATCGGAGTCTTCGTGGTATAAGCTAGAATCAATTGGCAGCATTCTTGAGATCTGAAAAGTCTAAACCTTGTCTGTGGTATTCCGAGTAGGATCTGGGATGGGATGACTGTGACGAACTTCAAACTCGCGAGTGTTGGGCGTAGTGACAGACGCAAAAGGATCAATAGATCCTATTCCAACTTGAGTGAGAACCGACATATGATTAGCCGTGTGGTGATAGCGCATTTTGACCATTTTCACTGAGAGGATGGACGGTAGCCATTGACAACGGTGATCCCCTAACATACAGCTTGCCATAGAAAGGAGTATGAATGATTGAATGAAGACAGTAGGAAAGCAGAGATTCAGAAGCAACACGCATCTCCATACGCTTATCTAAAATCCCACCAATGAATTACATAAGTATTTCTATCTTATTTTATATTTTATTTATATTTAATTATCAAAACCTTATAACCATTTGAATCTGCCTGACTGAGATTTACAAGATGACCATAGCTTGCTTCAAGCCGACAATCTCCGTGGGATCGACCCTTACTCACGTAAGGTTTATTACTTGGATGACCCAGTGCACTTGCTGGTTAGTTGTGCGGAGTTGTGAAAAAGAATTGAGATTATGAAAGTGTGTACCAAGTTTTTGGCGCCATTGTTAGAGATCACAATTTCGTGCACCACTTTGCCTTTCTGAATTAACTCTGATCCTACTGTCTTCTCTACTTGTGAATGATCTTCTTCAATGGCAGGCTGTATGTGATCTACGCCATGGGCCGTGGTCATTGATCTCCTCTACTACAGATTGAACCCATTGGCCGTGGTCATCCAATCTGACGAAGGGTGAAGAGCTAACAGTTCATTCTCTTGGCGATCTTATTCAAAATGCCATAGACAAGGTCGAATCTTCTGGATCAGAGGATGCTGCTTCTTAGGATTCTAGCCTATACCACGGAGACCCTAATCTCCCCGAAAATCATCTGAACTATTGTCTCAAGAAGTGACGTAGCAGAAATTGGCGAGTTAAGAAATTATTATAAGAGATACGTTGCAAGTAAAGTTCTTAACCAGCCAAAAATCTACTTATCAATTTAGAATGGGGTTGTCACAAAATTAAAATTAAAAACACTGGGAGTATGAATCCCAGGTCGTCTCCCAATGAGTTACAGAAAGGTGTGCTATTTTATTAATCAGATGTTTTCTAAAATGGTTTGAGTTGATAAACAGGAAATTAAATTAGAGAAATTATGTAATTTTAAATAAAAACCTTGACTGGGAGTAGATTAGTTGGAAGCCCTATTCTTGTTGGAGTACTCTCAAGATTAATTGATAATTGAAGGTTATTCTGTTTAGTTATCCCTTACTAGGTAGAGGAAAGTCAAGCAAGTTGAAAAGCTATTTCTATTCACAAGTTCCAATCCTCTTCCTTGGAAAGGACTAGTGTCAGTGACTAGAGGACAATCCAACAATAAACCCAATTACAATTTTTCTCTTGAGCATTCCAACTCAAGGTCCTCCTTTCAATCAACTCCCAATCAAGTTATGGAACTACTCACTCATTATGAATGTAAACTTCATAACATAAGAAGGGGAAGTAAAGAAAGACATGATAAATAATAATCAAAAGATCAATTGAAAATAAAAATAGTTCTTGTATTAATAAATTCTAAAAATAATCCAATAATAATTCTGAATAAATTGAGGACATGGAAGAGTAAGAGATAAGTAAGGAAAACGAACTAGAATAATGAAGTCTTGGCGGAGATAATAATAATTCCTAAGAACTATGAATGTGTAGAGAGAAAACCTAGAGGAGGAGTAAAATTATATCTAAAACTAAAATTCTGCGGAATGAATGTTGTTCTCTGGTCTCTGCATGTTCCCTGGCTCTAATCTGCTTTTCTGGGCCGAAAATTGGGTCAAAACAAGGCCCAAAATCGCCCCCAGCGAATTCTGCAGATTCTGCAGATCACGCATGTCACGCGATCGCGTCATCCAGGCGTTCGCGTCATCCAGCGTTTTGCCTTGCCACGCGTGCGTGTCGTCGACGCCTTCGCGTCACTGGTGCAGTTTCCAATCCGCGCGGTCGCGTGAGCCATGCGTCCGCGTCACTGCAATTTCCTCTATGTCGTGCGGTCGCGTGAGCCATGTGTCCGTGTCACTTCTCGCTGGTCATCTCCTTAATTTCTTGTGTTCTTTCCATTTTTGCAAGCTTCCTTTCTAATCTCCAAGTCATTCATGCCCTATAAAGCCTGAAAGACTTAACACACAGATCACGACATCGAATGGAATAAAGGAGAATTAAAATACAAAATTAAAAGTCTCTAGGAAGCAAGTTTTCAACCATAAAGTATTTTTAGGAAGGAATTATAAATGCATGCTTATTTAATGAATAAGTGGGTAAAGATTTGATAAAACCACACAATTAAACACAATTTAAACCATAAAATAATGGTTTATCAACCTCCCCACACTTAGATATTAGCATGTCCTCATGCTTAGTTGAAGGAGATATAATAAATGAGTAGGAATATGTAAAACTCATGCAATGGAATGCAACCTATATATGTGAATGCAACTATATGATTCTTGTCCACTTGGTCAAAAGTAAATAAGCTCTTCAAGACAATCACAAATCAAATTCCACTAATTCAATTCTTATTCAATAAGAACAGATAAAAATGCAAGAAGGTAGCTCATGAAAGCAGGGAACATAGAATTTAAGCATTGAACCCTCACTGATGATGTATGTATGCTCTAATCTCTCTAGTGTATTGGGTAATCACTCTATCCTTCTCTAATCATGCTTTCTAATTTTTGTTTTTCACCTAACCAATCAACAACATTTAATATACCAATGCAAACATCATGATGTCTTTTCAAGGTTGTAATGGGGCCAAGGTAAGGGTAAAAATACAGATATGGCTAAGTAAGCTTATAAATTGAATCTTTAATTAACCCAAGCTTTCCCTAACACACATATATATTCTTTATAGCTTAAATTTCACACTTAGCTACCCAAAATTTTCTTTTCACATTCCTTACTCATGTATCAACTTTTAATTTAATTTTATGATACATGCATTGATCTTTGAATTCTTAACTTAACATTGGGGTAATTTTGTCCCCTTATTTAATTATTGAATATTTTTGGATTTTTTTTATAGAAATAAACATAGCTTATCAATGCTCACAGATTTTTAATTCTTATAGTTTCACATGAGTAGGTACCCAAATTCTCATTATATCATCATGACACATTCCCTTATTATCTTTTGTTCCCACAATTTTTCCATACTTAATTAACACACAATTCTATCTTAAGCTAACCAAAGATTCAATTGGGATATAAAATTATTTTTTCTCTTAAGGCTAGTAATGTGGTAAAATGCAAAACAAATGGGATTTAAAGGCTCAAAGTGGCTAACAAAGGTAATTGAAAGGGTAGGCTTAATTTGGATAAGTGAGCTAAACAATTAATGGCCTCAATCATATGCAAGCATACAAATATATTAAACATTGGACATATAGGATAAAATAAAATATAAATTACAATCATAGAGAAGTAAACACATAAGAACAAAATAATTACGGTTAAATAATGTAACCATGTATAAAGGCTCAAAATCTCATAGGTTGTGTGTTCTTTAGCTCAAAAATCATGTTCCAAATACAACTTCAAGCAGATTTAACATAAAAGTTTTAATTAAAATTAGTGAAATTTTGTTCTAAAAATAGGGTCTTAGAAGAAACTTATTGTCTTTTCAATCAAGTAGAACATGCATGAAACTAATTTATTACTATGCAATTTATCCTATTCAACAAAAGAAAAATTAACTAAATATCCTATTTTATTGGTGTTAGGGAAGAGAAATTACCTCCGGAAGTCAGGTACTGTCCGACCTCCCCACACTTAAGGCTTTGCACCGTCCTCGGTGCCATCTGTCAGGAACAAAGGTGGGCTGGTAGCAGTATCTCCATAGTCGAGACCGTCATGGCTCCCTGTGCTGGTAAAGGAAGTGGTGTCCGGGGTGTCTGAGTCTCTATATTTTCCCTTAAGTAGCTCCTTGAGGTATGTGAATCGGCGCTTGTTACGGTGCTCTCTTAGCTTTGCTTTGTGTTCTTGCCGATCCAACCTTTCAAGTATCTGATGGAACAGTTGATTTGTTGTAGGTGCTTGTGGTGTTGAAGGAGGAATGTCTTCAGCCGGATCAGTAGGCTAGCTTGTAGTGGCTGCTGAAGGTCTGATATATTTCCCATTAGGGACGTACTGATCATCTAGTGGAAGCATGGCTTTGGTGTCTCCAGCTCTGTAGGAGACTCCGGCGGCTAAGACGAGATCTGAAACCAAGGCGGGAAAAGGTAAGTTGTCCGCAATTTGTACGATAACTCCATTGTAGATCCATCTGCTGCCAGGTAGTGCGATAACTCTGAGAATAGCGTCCCAGTCAAATTGGTACATCTGGCGCTTGAGTATGGCTTCTTGAAATGCGTCCAGTCTTTCTGGAGTAGGGGAAAGATCTAAAGCTCGTTGAATGGCCTCTTCTGTGATGGGGATTTACTTCTGATGGACATAGACAGACTGCAGGGATGGCAGGTGGAAGTTGGAGTAGAACTCGACTACCCAGGAAAGATTATCCTGCCGTGGCTGTCTCTGTAGGAAACCCCATTGTCTTCGTGCAATTTGCGGCTCAACAAATTCAGCGATATGGTTCGGGAGGATAAGAAGGTATTCGTTGTTGTAACTCTTTTCTTCCAGGATGGGGAACATATGCTCACAGTAGCGATTGGGAAATCGCGCAGTGTCCTTTGCTGGGAAGGCTTTCTCTTTATCATCAACCTTGATAATCCTCTTAATTCTTTTTGTTGAGGGTTTAACTGCAGTTGAAGATAGCTCTGCCACTAATGCTCTTTTTGTTCCTCTCCTTGCTGTTGATTTGGGAGCAGCTTTCTCCTTGCCTTTCTTGGTGGCCATCCTGAAAGGGAGAAAAGAGAAAGTATGTCAATATGTCAAGGGATAGAGCAAGGAAGAGAACGGGAAAGGTGGTAATCAATGCACATTAAAAAATGAATGATGTTAATACATGGTCATGACAACATGTGGAAAATCAACAATGGAAATATAACGAGTGCATATGGGGACAATTAAATGCAAGGTGTTTATTGGCATGCAGGCAAAGGCATGAGTAGCATAGATCAAGCATTCAATGTCCAAGTTAGATTACCAAGTCTTTCATACTAACAATCTGTTTGTAATGACAATTATATTAAATTAATATGATATGAAAAAGGGTTTTGTGAAAAGCAAGCATTTAGAGTAGGAGAATAAAAGAATTCAAAAATAGTGCACAATGCCATACGGGCGTTTTCACAAACACATAGCATGCATGGTAAATAAGCTTATGAAAATAATAAATTGAACATGCAAGCAACCCTTTTAAAAAGTAAAATATAATTGTCAAACAGTTCTTGAATAATCCACAAGCAAACAAAAGGAATAATAATGACCCTACTAAATATCTAACACCAATTAAAAGAAAAAGAAAGAAAAGGAAAACATGGATAATGCAAGTAAAAAGAAAAAGAAAAGGAGAAGAAAACATAAATTGAGAAGAAGAATAGAAAAGTAAAGAGGGAAGAAGAAAAGAAAAACCTTGTTAATGGTGGTGAGAGAGAGAAAGTAGAAACTGAGAAAGAAGGAAGAAGAAGAAAGGGAAAAAAATAATGAGGGGGAAAAGAAAAAGTAGGATTTGGGGAAGGGAAAGATAAGATATTTGGCAAATTAGGATAAGCTGTGCGGCGCAAGCGACGCGGACGCGTGGGGGACGCGTTCGCGCGACTTGCGCTTAAATTAATCGACGCGGACGCGTGACGCATTTTGTGCTACTGGTGCGAGGGCAGCCTCGCGCTCACACAACTCTCTGTTCAAAATTCATTATTACCAAATTCCAGGGTGACACGGTCGCGTGGTCGACGCGATCGCGTGAGTGGCCATTAGAGGGATATGACGCGGACGCGTGAGCCATGCGTCCGCGTAGTAAGGCTTGTGCGTTCAGCACCAGTCCAGCACCACTCTAGCACAACTTTCGGTCGTGCACCCTATCTTACGTCGAATTTCAGGTCACGCATCCGCGTGGGTGACGCGGACGCGTCAGTGACGCGGTCGCGTGGGGTGATTTGTGCCAAAGGCATGCCTCCAGCCGTGCTCTCGCGTGACTCTCTGTTAGATTTATTTGCTTTCTTACTCTCCTGCGACGCGGATGCGTCGGCGACGCTGTCGCGTCGCATGCCCCGTTTTTTTTTTTTTTTGAAAATATGCAAATACAAATGCAATCTAAATGTGCTGATAAAGAAAAGAGTTATTGGAAAAGAAAACTAAGAATAAAGAAAGGAACGATCATACCATGGTCGGTTGTCTCCCACCTAGCACTTTGCTTTAACGTCCGTAAGTTGGATGCTCTACTAGCTCAGTCTTCTGCTGTGAGTGGATCTTCCAAGATATCTAACTCCTTGTTTTTCATCACCTTCTCACCATGATATAGCTTCAAATGATGTCCATTAACTTTGATTAGTTCAGAGCTTGAAGGATGACTTAGATGAAAAACTCCGTACGGCTCAGCCCTCTCTACTCTATATGGACCTTCCCATCTTGATCTTAACTTGCCTGGCATGAGCCTCAGTCTGGATTTGTAAAGGAGGACTAAGTTCCCAGGTTGGAACTCTTTCCTCTTGATGTGATGATCATGTACAGCCTTCATCTTTTCCTTGTACAGCCTAGAGTTCTCATAAGCTTCCAAGCGAAGGCTTTCCAATTCTTGCAGTTGCAACTTTCTTTCAGCTTCGGCTTTTTCAAATCCCATGTTGCACTCCTTTACTGCCCAAAAGGCTTTGTGCTCTACTTCAACTAGGAGATGACAGGCTTTTCCATAAACTAAGTAGAAGGGACTCATCCCAATGGGTGTCTTGTATGCTGTTCTGTATGCACAAAGTACATCTTGTAGCCTGGTGCTCCAGTCTCTTCTATGAGGTTTGACTATCTTCTGCAATATATGCTTTATCTCTCTATTTGACACCTCAGCTTGCCCATTAGTCTGAGGATGGTAGGCTGTTGCTACTTTATGAATTATCCCATGCTTCTTCAGTAATCCTGTTAGTCTCCTGTTACAAAAGTGGGTGCCTTGATCGCTCACGATTGCTTGCGGTGATCCAAAGCGACAAATAATATGGTTTCTAACAAAGGAAACAACAGTGTTAGCATCATCAGTGCGGGTAGGAATTGCTTCCACCCATTTAGAAACGTAATCTACAACTAACAATATATAAAAATAACCATTAGAATTCGGAAATGGACCAAACATCAAAATTTTCACAGAAGAGCATAATTTGTTGAGTCATCTCATCCCTCTTGGATATTTTACCAAATTTTTGGCATGGGAAACAGGATTTACAAAATTCAACAGCGTCTTTAAAAAGAGTAGGCCACTAGAATCCACAGTCTAAGATTTTTCTAGCTGTTCTTTGAGGGCCAAAATGTCCTCCACTCTCAGATAAGTGACAAGCCTCTAAAATGGACTGGAATTCTGATTGAAGCACACACCGTCTAATTACCTGGTCAGTGCCACATCTCCATAATATGGGTCATCCCATATATAATATTTAGACTCGCTTTTTAGCTTGTCTCTTTGATGTTTAGTAAAGTTTGGAGGAAAGGTGCGGCTAACTAGATAATTAGCTACAGGTGCATACCAAGGGACTACCTCAGATACTGCTTGCAGGTTATCAAATGGGAAATTATCAGCTATAGGAGTGGAGTTACCTTAATGTGCTCAAGGTGATTCAAGTGATCTGCCACTAGATTCTGGTTACCACTCCTATCCTTTATTTCTAAATCAAATTCTTGTAGTAGCAGTATCCAACGTATAAGCCTTGGTTTGGATTCCTTTTTAGCTAATAAATACTTTAGATCTGCGTGGTCTGAATACACTGCTACCTTCGTACCAAGTAAATAGGCTCGGAATTTATCCAGAGCAAAAACAATAGCAAGAAGCTCTTTCTCAGTAGTAGTGTAATTAGACTGAGCGGCGTCTAAAGTCTTAGACGCATAAGCAATTACAAAGGGGTCCTTACCTTCACGTTGAGCCAGCGCTGCTCCTACTGTATGGTTGGAGGCGTCGCACATGATTTCAAATGGCTGGCTCCAGTCTAGTCCTCTTACAATTGGAGCTTGAGTCAGGACAGTCTTCAGCTTATCAAACGCTTGTTTGCAATCCTCACTGAACTCGAACTCAATATCTTTCTACAGTAATCTGGATAAGGGAAGTGCTACCTTACTAAAGTCTTTAATGAATCTCCGGTAAAAACCTGCATGGCCAAGGAACGAACGGACTTCCCTCATAGAGGAGGGGTAAGGTAAACTAGAAATAACATCCACCTTTGCTGGATCTACAGAAATGCCATTATTAGATACAACATGTCCTAGTACAATCCCTTGTTTAACCATAAAGTGACATTTTTCAAAATTTAATACAAGGTTTGTACTGACACATCTATCTAATACTCTAGATAAACTATCTAAGCAAAGGCTAAAAGAATCACCATAAACGCTAAAATCATCCATAAAAACCTCCATACAGTCCTCAATAAGGTCAAAGAAAAGACTCATCATGCACCTTTGGAAAGTAGCTGGTGCATTGCAAGCCAAAGGGCATTCTCTTATAAGCATAAGTCTCAAAAGGACATGTAAAAGTAGTCTTTTCTTGATCTTCAGGAGCTATATGAATCTGGAAATAGCCTGTGTAACCATCTAAAAAGCAATAATGTGATTTACCTGATAGGCGATCCAGCATTTGATCAATGAATGGAAGAGGATAGTGATCCTTACGAGTGACCTGGTTTAGGCGCCTGTAATCAATGCAGACCCTCCAGGCATTCTGTACTCTGGTTGCTATGAGCTCTCCATGCTCATTCTTCACTGTGGTGACTCCAGACTTCTTGGGCACCACTTGTACTAGGCTTACCCAATCACTTTCTGAGATGGGATAGATGATATCCGCCTTAAGTAGTCTGGTCACTTCCTTTTTGACAACCTCTAAGATAGTGGGATTCAGTCTTCTCTGGGGTTGACGAACAGGCCTAGCTCCCTCTTCTAAAAATATTCTGTGCTCACAAACTTGAGGGTTGATGCCTACTATGTCTGCCAAACTCCACCCAATCGCCTTCTTGTGCCTCCTCAGCACACTAAGTAACTGCTCTTCTTGTTGAGAAGTGAGTTCCCGTGCAATGATAACTTGAAACTTTTGCTTGTCCTCAAGGTAAGCATATTTGAGGTGTAGAGGAAGGGGTTTTAATTCTAACTTCTACTCATGGCCAGGCTCTGGATTGTCTGGAGTTGGTGATAATGGTAAAGTACTATCATTGTCCTCAGAAAGTGCCCCTACACTCAGACCTTGTCCTATGTACTTCTCTTCTAACTCCTCCTGGTGAATTTCCGCTACGGTTTCATCTATGATGTCACACTAGAGGATAGAATGATCTTCTGGAGGGTACTTCATGACTCCATTCAGAATGAAGCTTACTACTCGGCAGTCTATTTCAAAAGAGTATGTTCCTGAAAAAGCATCCAATTTAAACTTCGAGGTCTTCAGGAAAGGTCTTCCGAGTAGGATTGATGATGGCTTCTCTAAGTCGTTTTGGGGCATCTCTAGGATATAAAAATCAATGGGGAATGTGAGCCCTTTAATGCCCACTAATACATCTTCAGCAACTCCAGCCACTGTAATAATGCTTTTATCTGCTAACACAAAACGAGCTGCCGACCTTTTTAAGGGAGGGAGCCTCAAAATATCATATATAGACAAAGGTATTATACTCACACATGCTCCTAAATCACACATGCAGTCAGAAAATATCACACCACCAATAGTACAATTAACCATACATGGACCTGGATCACTACACTTTTCAGGTATACCTCCCATTAAAGTGAATATAGAACTACCTAAAGGAATAGTTTCTATTTCATTAATTTTCTCTTTATGTATACATAAATCTTTTAGAAACTTTGCGTATTTAGGTACCTGTTGAATAACATCAAAAAGGGGAACAGTTACCTCAACCGTTTTGAATATTTCTACCATTTTGGGATCAGGTTCCAACTGCTTCCTGGGCTTCCTTGCAAGTTGTGGAAAGGGAATAGGAATGGCATTTTCTACAGTGTCTGCGCCCTTTGGTGCTTCTTCCTGTGATTGAGCTTCTTCTTCTTCAGCCATGTCCTGTATGTCCTCTTCCTCCTCAACATCTTCTATTTCCACCACCTCTTCAGCTGAGGCGTGTTCTAGTGGGTTTCGCTCTTCCTGATTCCTCTCTTGCAATGTGGTTCCGGACCTTAGGGTGATGGCATTAATGCCACCCTTTGGGTTGGGCAATAGTTGAGAGGGGATTCCACTGGAGCTCAAAGGCTGGTTATTGGAGTTATTCATTGATCCAATCTGTGAGACAAGAGCTTGCAAGGTAGAGTTCAGACCATATAGAGTAGAAGTAAAGTTATTTTCCATGGCCTGTTGTCTCCGATCAATAGATTGTAATAACTCATCATTAAAAGATGAAGAAGGACAAGTGATCTGAGAGGTCTGCTGTTGGTTGTGCTGTGATCCTTGGAATTACCTCAGGTGAGGTGCTCTGTAAGGCTGGTTCTGGTTCTGCTGCCTGTTGTTGTTATTATTCCACCTCTGATTTTCCTGATTATCTCTGCCTCCTCTGTTATTGTTGTCCCTCCAGCCCTGGTTAGAATTATCTCTCCAACCTTGGTTCGAATTGTCCTGCCATCCATGGTTGTAGCTACCACCTTGATTGTATCCTTGATTGGGACAGTCATAGAAGTTATGAGTGGCTGCCACAATGTTGTCTTCTTGCTGGAGCTGCAGACATTCATCAGTATAATGGCTATAATCAGCACAGATTTCGTACACTTTCTGTGGGACTAACTGTTGGCTTTGCTGTGGTGGAGAAGGTTGAGCTTGCTGAACTTGTTGTTGATTCAATTGTATCTGCTTCAGTAAGTTGGTTATTTCACAGATACTCTGAGTTAGAGCAGCAGTCTCTCTGCTAGAGGATACTTCTGCAACAGCTTTTGAATGGCCTTGTTTCTGCCCGTGATTCTGAGTAGATTCAGCTAAGTCACTGATCAATTGCCATACCTCATCAGTGGTCTTGTACTTTTTCATAGACCCATTGCTAGCACTTTCCAATGTGGTCTTATCTTGGGGCCTCATGCCCTGTGTGACGTAGCCGAGCAACACTATCTTATCAATCATATGGTGGGGGCATGCTTCCAGAAGGTTGTTGAAGCACTCCCAATATTCATAGAGAGTCTCGGATTCGTCCTGAACAATCATGGAAATGTCTTTCCTTAGTTTGTCAGTAACTTCAGCTGGGAAGAATTTTTCCAAAAATTCTCTTCTGAGCGTATCCCAGTCAGAAACAGTTGCTGCGGGTTGAGTGTAGTACCACTCTCTCGCCTTTCCCTCAAGAGAGAATGGGAAGGCTTTTAACAAAATTGAATTTTCATCTGCACCATCATGCCTGACAGTAGAACAGGCTGCTTGGAAATCTCTTAGGTGCTTGATAGGCTCTTGAACAGGTAAGCCATGAAACTTAGGCATCAAATTGAGTAGTGCATTCTTTATTTCAAAGTCTGTATCCACTGCTGGGTGATGCGCTTGAAACGGTTGCATTGTAAAATCAGGGGCTCCAGCCTCCTAGATAGTAATTCTCCTAGGTGCTGCCATGTCACCAACACGTAAATCAACTGAATCAGCAGAAAGGAAGCTTGTTTCTTCCTCAAGTGACGTTTCAGATTCGCCCTCAGAGAGGACTAACCGACACTGAGCTTGCCTTATTCGTGAGATAGTTCTTTCAATCTCAGGATCAAATACTGGCAAGCTTGGATCAGGAAGTGAACGCATCATTTAACGAAAGAAACATGTAGCTCATAGTAGCAAAAATAAAATAAAATGCAAATAAATAAATTCAATCAATAACTTAGCACTCTATTGCAACTCCCCGACAACGGCGCTAAAAATTGACGTCACAAAAATTGGCGAGTTAAGAAATTATTATAAGAGATACGTTGCAAGTACAGTTCTTAACCAGCCGAAAATCTACTTATCAATTTAGAATGGGGTTGTCACAAAATTAAAATTAAAAATACTGGGAGTATGAATCCCAGGTCGTCTCCCAACGAGTTGCAGAAAGGTATGCTATTTTATTAATCAGATATTTTCTAAAATGGTTTGAGTTGATAAACAGGAAATTAAATTAGAGAAATTATGTAATTTTAAATAAAAACCTTGACTGGTGGTGCACGAAATTGTGATGTCCAGGCTCGAACAATCCCTGGCAACGTGAGCAACTTGGTACGCGTAATCGTGATAACACTTTAATTATGTAAAATTCATGGATCTTTCTTTCCCTGGAAATGGCGCCAAGAACATGGTGCCAATACCATGGTTCACAACTTCGATACAACTAACCAGCAAGTGCACTGGGTCGTCCAAGTAATACCTTACGTGAGTAAGGGTCGAATCCCACGGAGATTGTTGGTATGAAGCAAGCTATGGTCACCTTGCAAATCTCAGTCAGGCGGATATAAAGTGATAATGGTGTTTTCGAATATTATATAATAAAATAGGGATAGAGATACTTATGTAATTCATTGGTAGGAATTTCAGATAAGTGAATGGAGATGCTTTCGTTCCTCTGAACCTCTGCTTTCCTGCTATCTTCATCCAGTCAGTCTTACTCCTTTCCATGGCTGGCTTTATGTGATACATCACCACTGTCAATGGCTACTTTTGGTCATCTCTCGGGAAAATGATCCAATGCCCTGTCACGGCACGGCTAATCGTCTGGAGGCATCACCCTTGCCAATGGCTTCATCTTATCCTCTCAGTGAATAATATGCTCACGCACCCTGTCACAGCACGGCTATTCATCTGTCGATTCTCGATCATGCTGGAATAGGATTTACTATCCTTTTGCGTCTGTCACTAACGCCCTGCAATCACGAGTTAGGAGCTCGTCACAGTCATTCAATCATTGAATCCTACTCGGAATACCACAGACAAGGTTTAGACCTTCCGGATTCTCTTGAATGCCGCCATCATTCTAGCTTACGCCACGAATATTGTGGTTAGGAGATCTAAGAGATATTCATTCTAGCTTATTTCATGTAGAACAGAAGTGTTTGTCAGGCACGCGTTCATAAAGGAAAAGGATGACGAGCGTCACACATAATCATCACCTTCATCACGTTCTTGGGTGCGAATGGATATCTTAGAAGTGAAATAAGATGAATTGAATAGAAAACAGTAGTACTTTGCATTAATCTTTGAGGAACAGCAGAGCTCCACACCTTAATCTATGGAGTGTAGAAACTCTACCGTATGAAAATACATAAGTGAAGGTTCAGGCATGGCCGTGTGGCCAGCCCCCTGAAACGTGATCAATAGTCTCCTAAGATGAACAATGGATTAAAACTGAGACCAAAGATGTCTAATACAATAGTAAGAGGTCCTATTTATAATAAACTAGTCACTAGGGTTTACATGAGTAGGTAATTGATGCATAAATCCACTTCCTGGGCCCACTTGGTGTGTGTTTGGGCTGAGCCTGAGTGTTGCACGTGTAGAGGTCCTTCTTGGAGTTGAACGCCAGTTTTTGTGCCAGTTTGGGCGTTCAACTCTGGTTTTGGCTCCTTTTCTGGCGCTGGACGCCAGATTTGGGTAGAAAGCTGGCGTTGAACGCCAGTTTACGTCATCTATTCTTGGCCAAAGTATGGACTATTATATATTGCTGGAATGCCCTGGATGTCTACTTTCCAACGCAATTCAAAGCATGCCATTTCGAGTTCTGTAGCTCCAGAAAATCCACTTTGAGTGCAGGGAGGTCAGAATCCAACAGCATCAGCAGTCCTTCTTCAACCTCTGAATCTGATTTCTGCTCAAGTCCCTCAATTTCAGCCAGAAAATACCTGAAATCACAGAAAAACACACAAACTCATAGTAAAGTCCAGAAATGTGAATTTAACATAAAAAATAATGAAAACATCCCTAAAAGTAACTAGATCCTACTAAAAACATACTAAAAATAATGCCAAAAAGCGTATAAATTATCTGCTCATCAACTGGGAGTAGATTAGTTGGAAGCCCTATTCTTGTTGGAGTACTCTCAAGATTAATTGATAATTGAAGGTTATTCTGTTTATTTATCCCTTACTAGGTAGAGGAAAGGATTAGTGTCAGTGACTAGAGGACAATCCAACAATAAACCCAATTACAATTTTTCTCTTGAGAATTCCAACTCAAGGTCTTCCTTTCAATCAACTCCCAATCAAGTTATGGAACTACTCACTCATTATGATTGTAAACTTCATAACATAAGAAGGGGAAGTAAAGAAAGACATGATAAATAATATTCAAAAGATCAATTAAAAATAAAAATAGTTCTTGTATTAATAAATTATAAAAATAATCCAATAATAATTCTGAATAAATTGAGGACATAGAAGAGTAAGAGATAAGTAAGGAAAATGAACTAGAATAATAAAGTCTTGGCGGAGGTAATAACTCTCCTCAATATCCCAATCCAAAAAGCAATAAAATCAAAATCCTAAGAACTATGAATGTGTAGAGAGAAAACCTAGAGGAGGAGTGAAATTAGATCTAAAACTAAAATTCTGCGGAATGAATGTTGTTCTCTGGTCTCTGCATGTTCCCTGGCTCTAATCTGCTTTTCTGGGCCAAAAATTGGGTCAAAACAGGGCCCGAAATTGCCCCCAGCGAATTCTGCAGATTCTGCAGATCGCGCATGTCACGCGATCGCGTCATCTAGGCGTTCACGTCATCCAGCATTTTTCCTCGCCACGCGTGCGCGTCGTCCACGCCTTCGCATCACTAGTGCCATTTCCAATCCGCGCGGTCGCGTGAGCCATGCGTCCGCGTCACTGCAATTTCCTCTATGTCGCGCGCTCGTGTGAGCCATGCGTCCGCGTTACTTCTCGCTGGTCATCTCCTTAATTTCTTGTGTTCCTTCCCTTTTTGCAAGCTTCCTTTCTAATCTCCAAGTCATTCATGCCCTATAAAGCCTGAAACACTTAACACACAGATCACGACATCGAATGGAATAAAGGAGAATTAAAATACAAAATTAAAAGTCTCTAGGAAGCAAGTTTTCAACCATAAAGTATTTTTAGGAAGGAATTATAAATGCATGCTTATTTAATGAATAAGTGGGTGAAGATTTGATAAAACCACACAATTTAACACAATGTAAAACATAAAATAATGGTTTGTCAAGAAGTCCCCAACGAAGTCGTGGATTAGCCGTCTGAGAGATGTATAAACATAGCTGTTGGCTCGTGATTTCCAGTCATGTATTCACACGAACCCAAGTAGACGCGGGTGTTTGTCAGGCACGTTCGTCTTAATGTGATGAACAGAGCTGATTGTCACTGATCATCCTATCCACCATGTTGAAGATCGCATATACATCTTAGAGATAAATCAAACACGGATCGAAGAAGAAACAGTAGTACTTTTATTAATTCATATGACTCAGCAGGGCTCCTGTCCTTAACCTAGGAGGTTTAGACCCTCATACTGATGTAAAATACAGAGTAAAACTTGAAAATAATGTGTAAAGTCTAGATGATTTTTGTTGTTGTTCGAATGATTATTTAAAATACACTTTAAATACTAAACAGATGACTAGTAAGGGTAAAACAGTCTATTAAGTGCTAAAATCCACTTCTGGGGCCCACTTAGTGAGTGTTTGGGCTGAGTTTTGATGACATCCATGTGCTATGAGGTCTCTGGGGTGTGGAACGCTAGCTAGGGGGTCCTCTTTTGGCGGTTGGACGCTGGTCTCTGCTCTTTGGGTGCTGGATGCCTGGAAGGAGGCAGGTAGCTGGCGTTGGACACCAGTTTTGGGCCTTCTAATCCAAAGTAAAGTATGAACTATTATATATTACTGAAAAGCTCTGGAAGTCAAATTTTCGCAGCCGTTGAGAGCGCTCCGTTTGGACTTATGTAGCTCTAGAAAAGCTCTTCCGAATGCAAGGATGTCAAATCCGGACAACATCGGCAGTGCTTTCTCTGTCTCTGAATCAGACTTCTGCTCCAGCTCCTCAATTTTAGCCAGAAAATACCTGAAATTGTTCAAAAACACAAAAACTCATAGTAGAATTCAAAAATGTGAATTTAACACTAAAACCTATAAAATCTTAATAAAACCTAAATAAAATATACTAAAAACTATATGAAAATGATGTCAAAAAGTGTATAAAATATACGCTCATCAGATGACCATGGCCCATGGCGTTGATCACTGATGAGCGGATATTTTATATGCTTTTTGACATTACTTTCATATTTTTTCTAGTAGTTTTTATTTAGTTTTTATTATTTTTTTATAGGTTCTAGTGTTAAATTCACATTTTTTGATTCTACTATAAGTTTTTTGTTTTTTTTTTACAATTTCAGGTATTTTCTACCTGAAATTGAGGATCTAGAGCAGAAGTCTGATTCTGAGACAGAGAAAACATTGCAGATGCTGTCCGGTTCTGACCTACCTGCATTCGAAAGAGCTTTTCTGGAGCAATAAAAATCCAAATGGAGCACTCTCAACGGCTTTGGAAAGCTGACTTGCAGAGCTTTCCAGCAATGTATAATAGTTTACACTTTGTTTCAGATTAGAAGGCCCAAAACTGGCATCCAACGCTAGCCTCCTGCCCCCTTCCAGGCGTCCAGCGCCCACAAAGCAGAGACCAGCGTCCAAACGCCCAGAGAGGACCCCCTAGCCAGCGTTCAATACCCTAGAGGCCTCATAGCACGTGGATCTTATCAAAGCTCAGCCCAAACACTCACCAACTGGGCCCCAGAAGTGGATTTTAGCACTAAAATGACTGTTTTACCCTTACTAGTCATTTGTTTAGTATTTAAGGGATTAGATTTATACCTTTTGAAACTTTTCTACAGACTTTACACCATATTCGAGTTTCACCATTGTATTTTCAATCAGTATGAGTTTCTAAACCTCTTAGGTTGAGGGGAGGAGCCCTGCTGAGTCCTACGAATTAATAAAAGTATTACTGTTTCTCTTCGATCCATGTTTGATTTATTTCTAAGATGTATACTCGTTCTTCAAGATGGTGAATAGGATGATCAGTGATAATCAGCTTTGTTCATCATACTCGGATTGCGTGCCTGAAAACCACCCGTGTCTACTTGGGTTCGTGTGAATATGTAACTGGAAAGTGCGAACCGCCAGCTTGATTATACATCTCTCAGACGGCTAATCCACGACTTCATTGGAGACTTCTCAAGACACTAGTTCAGCCAATTTTTGGCGAGATTACGGTGTCTGTGGTAGAGGCTAGAACCCAAAGAAGCAGCATTCTTTGAACCAAAAGATTCGACCTTGTCTGTGGCGTTTGATGTGTGGAAAACGATCCAACACAAAACTCACCGGCAAGTGTACTGGGTCGCATCAAGTAATAATAACTCATGTGAGTGAGGTCGATCCCACAGGGATTGAAGGATTGAGCAATTTTGGTTTAGTGGTTGATTTAGTCAAGCGAACAAGAGTTGATTTGAGTGATTTGTATCCAACAAAAGTTAAATTGCATGAAATGTAAAGGGAGAGGAGTAATTGACAAGAATTTAAAGTGCAGAAGAATTAAAAGAGCTGAATCTTAAAGTGCAAGAAATGTAAATTGCTTGAATTGTAAAAGGAATTGGGAATCGGGATTTCAGAAATTAAACAGAGAAAAGGAAATTGCAACAAGCAGGAAAGTAAAAGGTGAATTGAATTGGAGTAGATCTCAAATAGAAAAGTAAATTAGCTTGAAGAAGCAGTCAATAGATGAATTAAAAGGAAATTCCAGATCTCAGGGGTCAAGAGACTAGAAAACCAAGTCTAGATCTCACTGCCTTCCTTGATCCAACTCAAAGATCAATTGCAAGTGAATTTAAAATCAAACAGTAGAAGAAGCAAATTTAAATCTGAATTTCTCCAATGGTGCAGTGAAAGAAACAAAGAGAGATCTCAAGGTGAGATTGAGATAGAATTTCCTCAATTCTCAACACCCAAGACTCAAGTAAAGCTTTGCAGAAAAGAAAACAAGAAAACCCAGAGGAGAGGAGAACTCAATTCCCCTCCCAATTCTCCAGGATCCGAATAAAAGCTCTCCAAATTACAATTCAAAATTCTAACAGAAGTAAAAAATTCAAAAGTAAAAGTTGCCGTCCATTCTAAATCAAACTAACTTCTATTTATACACTTCCTTCTATTGATCATTAAGCCTTGAATTTGGGCCTTGGCCATGATGGAATTGGATTGAAGATAGCCTCAGTTGATTGCTCTTGGACTTGAGAAGAAATCTGTTTGCAATTTGGACTTTGGAGCTTTCAAGTTTGAGTCAACGTTTGAGGCAAACTTTAACTCAAACGTTTGTGTGTTAAAATTATGCAGAATGGTGCTTTTCTGTCACTCACGTTTGAGTTCACGTTTGAGGTCAAACGTGAGCTCAAACGTGCTCTCTCCCAAGCCATTTTGCAGCCAACGTTTGACCTCAAGTTTGAGGCAAACGTTGGCGCAAACGTTAAGTCCCCCTGGTGTAGTTATTGTGCCAACGTTTGGCCTCAAGTTTGAGGCAAACGTTGGCGCAAATGTTAAGTCCCCCCTGGTGTATTTGTGAGCCAACATTTGACCTCAAGTTTGAGGCAAACGTTGGCGCAAACTTTGCTTCCTCCAGGGTTAGTTTTTGAGCCAACGTTTGACCTCAAGTTTGAGGAAAACGTTGGTGAAAACTTTGGCTTCTCAAGGGCTTCTTGTTGAACCAATGGCGCAAACGTTAAGTCCCCCTGGTGTAGTTATTGTGCCAACGTTTGGCCTCAAGTTTGAGGCAAACATTGGCGCAAACATTAAGTCCCCCCTGGTGTATTTGTGAGCCAACGTTTGACCTCAAGTTTGAGGCAAACGTTGGTGCAAACTTCGCTTCCTCCTGGGTTAGTTTTTGAGCCAACGTTTGACCTCAAGTTTGAGGCAAACATTGGCGCAAACTTTGGCTTTTCCAGGGCTTGTTGTTGAACCAATATTTGACCTCAAGTTTAAGGCAAACGTTGGCACAAACTTTGGCTTCTCCAGGGTATATTTTTGAACCAACGTTTGACCTCAAGTTTGAGGCAAACGTTGGTGCAAACGTTGTCTTCTCCAGGGCTTGTTCTTAAGCCAACGTTTGATCTCAAGTTTGAGGCAAACATTGGCACAAACTTGAGCTCTTCCCAGGGTGGTTTTGCTGCCTTCTGTCATCCCCTTTCCTCAACCTTCCTCCAAGCCTTTTGGTCACCTGTCATCAATCAACAAATGCATCAAAGCTATGCTAAACTCATGAGACTTCTTATCATCATTGACATATAAGCAATTATAACACAAAACCTCATGAAAATGCATCAATTTACTCATGGTTGATTGAATCCAAATACACATGAATTTCTACCCAAATGGCTTACTTGTAACCCAAGAAAGTGTATAAAACCTATTAAAAACAAAGGAAAAAGACTAATAAAATTAGGCTAAGATGCCTTGGCATCAGCGTTTTGAGTAGGATCGCCAAGAGAATGAACTGCTAGAGCTTCACCCTCCGTCAAATTGGATGATGGTGCACGAATCCCCACACTTTCGTATAGCTATACCAGCAAGTGCATTGGGTCATCCAAGTAATACCTGAGTGAGTCAGGG
This sequence comes from Arachis hypogaea, assembly GCF_003086295.3. Taxonomy (NCBI): domain Eukaryota; kingdom Viridiplantae; phylum Streptophyta; class Magnoliopsida; order Fabales; family Fabaceae; genus Arachis; species Arachis hypogaea. Next base: position 91,352,773 of record NC_092055.1, on the reverse strand, counting down.
TCGATCCCACGAGGATTGTGGTTTGAAGTAAGCTATGGTTATTGAAGAGAGAACTTTGCGTGGTCTAGAAATTCGCAGATAAATCCTCGTTGCAGGTATAGCTTCTAAACCAACAAAAGTCCTTTCTTACAAATGTTTTGGTTGTCACAAGTGAAAAACCCCTTAAAAATTGATAACCGAAGTATTCAAACCTCGGTTCGTGTTCTCAAGGAACTGTAGGGAGGTATGTTCTTATTATTGGTTATGAGTTTTGTAAATTGGAGGTTTTGAAGGTAAGGAACAAGTAATTTAAATGACAAATAAAATAAATAAACAACTATAAAATAAACTCTTGGCAAGGTATGAAAATTCGGAAGTCCTATCCTAGTTATTCTTATGAGAATTGAAGTTAATCCCACTTAGTTAACCTTCTCTAAAGCAAAGGAAAGTCAAGTGGACTAATTAGTTAGATTCCCAAGTCCTAGCCCACTCCTAAGGAAAGACTAGAGTTAATGGAATTCAATTCAATTAGCGAACATAACAATCAATCACGATAAGTTTAATCACTCAAGAATTTCCAGTTAATCAATTAAAGCCAAGGATATGAAAAGCTAAATAAGAATCACAAATTTGAAATACCTCAATTGCATTAATAAGAGAAAATCAATCTAAACATGAAGAGTTCATAAGCCAAATTGGCAACATAAGTAATTAAATGAGAGCATTAAAGTATCTAAAAGTAAAAGAGAAATATAAAGTAAAAGGAATATTGAACCTGATAGAGAGTTGAAATACTAAATTGAAATAATAAGAAATCCTTCCTAAAACCTAAGAGAGAGGAGAGAACCTCTCCCTCTAAAAACTACATAAAAACTATGAAAAATGAATAATTAGAGCTCTCCCTTTGAATGGATGCATTCTCCCACTTGGATCTGGGCCAAAAAGGGCTTCAAAAATCGTTGGTAGCATTTCTGCAGTTTCTGCACGTGGCATCAGTCACGCGTCTGCGTGGGTCGCGCGGTCGCTTCATCTGGGAGTTTTCCTTGTCACGCATTCACTTCGGTCACGCGTGCGCGTCATCTGCGTTCTGCTCAAGGCACGCGTCCGCGTCAGTCACGCGTTCACGTCGTTGCCTTTTCGCGCTGGCCATGCGGCCGCGTCATCCATGCGTTCGCGTCGCTGCCAGTTTCTTCAAAAACTCCATTTTGTGCTTTCCTTCCATTTTTGTATATTTCCTTTCCATCCTTTGAGTCATTCCTACCTTAGGAGATCTGAAACTACTTAACACACAAATCACGGCATCGAATGGTAATAACAGGTAATTAAAATAATTACTTTTAAAGCATAGGAAACATGTTTTTCGCATACATCACATTATAAGGAAGGGAAAGTAAAACCATGCAATTTACATGAACAAGTGGGTGAAGGATTAAATAAATCACTTAAATTGAGCACAAAATATATCATAAAATATGGGTTTATCAACCTCCCCACACTTAAATAATAGCAAGTCCTCATGCTAAATCCAAGATAAAGAGTAAGGTAAAGTGGTGGAATCTCACGCAATGCATTCTATTCTAAATGCAAACTACCTAAATGAGTCATGCAATTATTGTTATCATTTACTTGAATATAAAGCTTGCATGTAGTTAAATTAATTCATATTCTCAAGGAATCATATATGCATAGCCAAACCTTAGATAATGTTAAAGCACTTTTACAATTGAGATGGGTAAAAATAATTCACAAACTTGCAAGACAATTGACAGTTAAGCAGAGATATATGGTGATGAGCTATTGAACCCTCACTGGAATTTGTGTTTACTCTCTAGTCACTCAGTGTTTAGTGCGTTAATCACTCTATTCTTTTTCTATCCTTACTTTCTATAACTTTGTTCTTCATCTAACCAATCAACAATTATAGAATACAGTCATACAAAAATCATGAGGTCTTTTCCAAGGTTGTAATGGGGCCAAGGTAAAGGTAAGGGTATATGTATAGGGCTAAGTGAGCTAATAAGTGAATCCTTGATTAGTTTAAGATCTCCCCTAACATACATACTTTATAAATCAAAAGTTTCTTTAACCTATTTGCCCAAATTTTTCCACTTTGTATTGCAAACTCAAGCATTATGTTTTAATTTTTTTCCATGTGCATTGATTCTTTTTATTTTGCAATTGGGGAATTTTTGTATCCCCTTTTATTTAAATACTGAAAACTTTTTTTTTCAATGCACATGGTAATTCAATTATTTTGCTTTCACATGAGCATGCTTGCCAAATCTGTTTTTGAAACAACTTATTCTTTTTAAATTTCTACCTTGTTTCTATCATCCATGTTCCCATAAAGTTTCCCCACACTTAAATTATACACAATACCTATCTTAAGCTAACCAAGGATTCAACTTGGGATTCATATTTTGTTTTTCTGCTTAAGGCTAGTAATGTGGTTTATAGAACAAGAGGGGATTAAAAAAGCTCAAGGGGGCTAACAAGGGTGATGTAAAAGGTAGGCTAATTTGGGATAAGTGAGGAAAAATTCAAATGATGGCCTCAATCATCTCTTAGTATGTATCTATATTCTATAATTGGACATATAGATTAAAACAAAGTAAAGAACATCAGAATGAAAAAGAAGGGTAAAACACACAGGAATAAAATTTATGGTTTGAATGCAACCATACAATTAAGCTCAAAACTCACAGGCTGTGTGTTCTCCAGCTCAAACAGCATATATCAGTTATATACGTCATGCAAGTAAAAATTAAGAGTTCCCATTATTCTCAATGTAATTCTTAGGGTGGCCCTTAAAATCTCAGTGTTGTTCCTTGATGAAATGTTGTTAACTAACTAATATGTAATGCTATATATACAAAGGTGTGTGGATTGTTTTATTATGTTAAAGTCTCTGATTTACTTCCTTTTTTTATTTTCAATTAAACCAAACTATTATATGCTAAAAGGGTAAACTATAGTAATTAATCCACATATTCTATAACTAAAAGGTTTAGAATTGCAAACTAAACTAAAAGGCTAAAATATGAACTAAGGTGCAAAATGCAGAAATAAAGTAAAAATACATGAAAAGAACAATGTATAAGTACTGAAAGATAAAAATAAAAATACAGATAAAAATACAGAAAAATAAACAAAATAAGATAAAAGAGTCTGTAGTGGTTCACCAAAAAAATACGCTAGAGATGGCGACCTCCCCACACTTAAAATAAAGCATCGTCCCCGATGCTCACTCAAGCTGGGTGTGAAGGAGCGTCATCACCGGAAGGATGGGCTGCTGGTGTCTCTGTGGTGGCCTGAGGATCTGCAGACTGGATAAGGGTAGGAGGATCTGTCTGCTGCAGTGGAGGCTCTGACTGTATAGGAATCTCGGGATCTGTGGCCTGTATCTGGTGTGGCTTCCCCTGCTGTGGCGCAGCTTGCTCTGGTCCTGCCTGGGCAGCCTGGGTAGGTGTCTCCTCCTCGTGATCGTCCTCCTCCATCTCAGATGTATCAGAAGGGGTGTCAGGCTTGGAGGGGATGTCACCGCCAGATCGGATCATCAACTTGAGGTGCTCATAGCGTCGCTTGTTGCAACACTCCATAGGGTCCAAGCGGGCGAAGAGTCGATGCACCAAGTGATAAATGGGCTCAGGGGCAGGTGGAGGTGCAGTGGTGGTAGCTGGGGCAGCAGTAGACGAAGAAGGGGCAGCTGAAGGTGTGGCTATATCATCAGAAGCAGGAAGGAATGGAGGTCTAAAGCCTAAAGCTTGAAACTTCCTGCTGTGTGGGATAATCTTCTTGCGGTCTGCAGCAGGTGGCTTCTCATCAGCAAGCTCCTAAGGCATGTCAGCTCGACGGCTGAGCTGGGTAATCAGATATGGGAAAGGAAGAGTGCCTCTGACATGGACCCTGGCCATATAGTGCCGGATGAATCGTGGCAGATACAGGTCCTTACCCTCCAGCACACACCAGATGAGGGTGATCATAGTAGCAGGCAGCTCCGTCTCATGAGTACTCGGCATAACAAAGTTTCTCAGGATCTGGTACCAGAGCCGAGCCTCATCATTCAGATACATAAGCTTGATTCCCTTAGGCATTGTTGTGTTCTTTCCCATGACCCATGGGACAGTAGGGTCAAAGGCTATTCTCTGCTTGACAGCATCCCAGTCAAATCGCATAAAGTGCATATCCTCCTCAGCCTTTTGGTAACCGTCAGGCTGATCTGATTTAGGCTGAAGGTGGAGGATGTCCTCAATGGCTTCCTCAGTTACCAATATATGTTTCCCTCTGAGGTGCACTGCATCCAGGATAGTCTTGAAATATTTGCAGTAAAACTCTTTGACCCAAGAAGCATTGACCTCTGTCAGGTTTCTCTCCAAGAAGAACCAGACTCTCTGTTTGATCTGATCGGAGGTGTACTGCTATAGTTCTTCTGGAATTTTCAGAGTTTGCTCCAGGTACAGGTTCCTGGAGGTGGCAAACACTGGATACTTCAGCTCACATTATCTGTTTGTAAATTTTACTGGATCTGTGGCAGTGAGGAGCTGGTCAGCCTTCTCCTGCGGGGTAAAGTACTTTTCCCGCCATGAGTCATCATGCATAATGTCCAGGATGGACATAGAGGATTTGCCTCTTTTCCTTTTGCCAGTGGTGGCTTTTCCTTTTCCTTTTCTTTGAGGGTCAGACATCCTGAAAAGCGGAAATTGCAGGATACAATGAAAGAACAAAAGCAGGAAAACAAGTAGGCAAATAGAATAATAGCAATATGGTGCACGAAATTGGAAATCACAGTTCTTCACAAATTCGCACAACTAACCAACAAGTGTACGGGGTCGTCCAAGTAATACCTTACGTGAGTAAGGGTCGATCCCACGGAGATTGTTGGCTTGAAGCAATCTATGGTTATCTTGTTGATGCCAGGGCATCTTGGCCAGTTTCACTGACCTTTTCTTTACTGTTTTTAGGTTAGTTTCATGCATTTTCTTAGGAAATAAGCTAGTTTTGGGTAGATATTCACTTACACCTTGACTCAAGCATACGTTGTGCATTTTACTTTATTTCATGAGGATTTTGCATAAGTTTAGTGACAAATTGTATGTTGCATTGCCCATGACTTGGACTAGAACTTTGATGCACTCTATTGCTTGATTTTAGGACCAAAGGAAGCAAGGAAAGGGAGGAAACTTGCAAGGTTAATGAGAAAAGTGATTGCCAATGACACTCTCATAGCCATCATTGCCCACGTTAAGAGTCACGTTAACTAAGTTAACGTGAACTCTAACGTGGAAAAGGAAAGTTGAGCCAATGTTAGTGACACTTAACATTGTCACTAACGTTGGCAAACACTCATGAGTGGCCACGTTAGAGCCCACGTTAACCTAGTTAACATGGCCTCTAACGTTAAAGGGGGAAGAGAAGCCAATGTTAGTGACATTCAACATTGTCACTAACGTTGGCCTAAGGATGAAACACACCACGTTAACTCCCACGTTAACTTGGTTAACGTGGGAGCTAACGTAAGAAGTGAGAGTTGTCGCCAACGTTAGTGACACTCAACATTGTCACTAACGTTGGAAGCAACCACACAACCCCCCAAGGAGCCACGTTAACTTAGTTAACGTGGAAGCTAACGATGAGGAATGAATGATGAGCCAACGTTAGTGACACTCAACATTGTCACTAACGTTGGGATGGCTAAGAATGGCCACCTTAACCTAGTTAACGTGGACTCTAACGTGAGATCTAGGGGCACATTGAAATGTTAGTGACAATGTTGAGTGTCACTAACGTTCTCGAAGGTTGGCAAGGCCACGTTAGAAGCCACGTTAACCTAGTTAACGTGGAGCTTTAACGTGAAGCAAAAAGGGGCACACTGGAACGTTAGTGACAATGTTGAGTGTCACTAACATTCTCGAAGTTTGGCAAGGCCACGTTAGAAGCCACGTTAACATACTTAACGTGGACTCTAACGTGAGGCAAAGGGGTACATTGGAACGTTAGTGAAAATGTTAAGTGTCACTAACGTTCTTGAACTTATACTTTCAATAAATGTTAACACCCCTAACGCCCTGAGCTGAAGTCTCTACCCACTTAGCACTTTCTCTCTACAAGTAAAGCCAAGCCCAAATGAAGAAAAAAACTGCTTCAAACTCAAGATCCAAAGGCCCAAGACTTGAAGAGCAAACTAGAAGCTGAGAAGAGTAGTATATATAGGAGTAGCTTTGAATTGTAAAAGGAGTTCCGGAGGCTAGAAAAAGAGAACTACTATCTGTATTTTACTTTCTCTCCATTTTCGAGTTTTATGATGTATTCTCCATCTTTGTTTTCATTTTCAAGAGCTATGAACAACTAAACCCCTTTCATTGGGTTAGGGAGCTCTGTTATAATTTGATGGATCAATACTAATTTTCATTATTCTTCTTCTATCTTTTCTCTTGATTTTACTTGAAAGCTTTCGATCTTCATCCAATTGAGTAGTTATCTTGGAAGAGAAGCTATTCAAACTTGGATCTCTTTTGAACCTTGAAAGAGGAATGAAGAGATCAAGCTAGAAATGCTTTCTCATGCTGGACCAAATTGGGTTTGGATGGGTATGTGACTATAACCCTCTCAATACTTGATTTGGGAAATGCATGTGGTATAATCAGTGACCATACTTCATCTCTTCTCATGAGCAATTGACCAAGGAATTGGCTATTGATCAGGATTTGAGAGATTGAATTGCAAGAAATTGTAATTCAATCACTTAAGATTGCCAAGGAGATCAATGAGTGCATTGATTGAGGAAGAGATGAAAATGAACTTGATCCGGAGAATTGTAACATCTCCTAAGCCCAATGAACTCCCCATCTCTGATCTTACCCATTCTCTTTAATTTCTGCCATTTACTTTTATGAGCAAATCCTCCATTCCCATTTACAATTCTGCAATTTATTTTCAGTCATTTACTTCCAGTCCTTTAATTCTAGCATTTACTTTTCTGTTATTTACATTCCCGCCATTTTATTTTCTGCAACTCTCAACCCAAATTCTGAATTCGCTCAACTAGAACATTCTTCTAATTAAAGTTGCTTGATCAATCAATCCCTGTGGGATTCGACCTCACTCTATTGTGAGTTTTTACTTGACGACAAATTCGGTACACTTGCCGAAGGGAGATTTGTTGAGAGACAAGTTTTCCGTGCATCAAATTTATGGCGCCGTTGCCGGGGATTAATTGTGATTAACAAACTACCGGTTGATTGATTTAATAGATTAGACACTTTTCTTTTGTCTTTGTTTTCTTTTATTTCTTTATTTTCTTTTGCTAACTAACTGTTTGTGTTATTGCCTCACTGGAAATTTCCTCATCTGTGACAATAGAGATTCCAATTTCTTTTGGTGATTATTGTTTGAGACAGAGCTTTCTGCAGGAAAGAAAGGAGCATCCATCATATTCTAGTCAATCAAATTTCATGGGAAACTCTCCACCACCACAGAATGATTCACTTTACTATGCTCATGGTGGGTGGAAGTATCAAGAACATGAAATGGGGTGCTTCCCAGGGTCACAAAATGGTCCATATTTTGATGAATTTGATCACTACTCAAGTTGTGGCTGGGAAGATCAAAGTCAAAGAGATTTCACTCATTCATACCCCATTCATCAAGAGCCATCACCTCTCAATTATACAACCTCACCTCCAAGTTTCACATGCCTATATCCTTCATCATTTGAGTATGCCTCAGCACAAAAGTCTATCCAAAATTCATACAATTCATTTCACCATCCACAAAACTCAATCCACTACCCACAAGAGTCATACCACTTTCAGAACACACAACCACAAAACAACCAATTCCATTCACAAACCAACCCCGCCCAACCATTACAACCTACCCAACCACCCTGATGAAGGAAAAACGTCAAGCTAGTGACGCTAAAGAAGCGCTTCATGGGAGGCAACCCATGTTTTATATGTTTTTAAAATAATGAATAAATCAATGTTTATGAATTTCAACCCAAACTTGACAACATTTGGTGAAATCTTTATCATGCAGTATATAGTAAAGAACAAGTTTGATGTTTAAAGCAAACCAAGATGCATACTAGTCTTGGGAGCTTTGAACAAAACCTTTCATCACATTGCTTCAAACTAAGTTTGGTGTCACCCCATGGTGCCACCAAAATGCATATAAGGACCCACCAATAGTTAGTTAGTTAGTTGGAATTCATAAATAAACAATCAAATCCTTTCTTCCCTTGTATTCTAGCCGTAGAGTTTGAATTTTTTTTATGATATTAATTTCCTTATTTTAAATCTTTAAAGGAAAGGAAAAGGAGCATAAAAAGGGATAGATTGGACAACCAGACAAAGAAGGTTCGGACACCACAAGAGGAGGGGTTACACACTTGTTCTAAAGAGGGAATACATTGGAAAATGTTGCTATGCAACATTGAAAAAAATGGAACCCCTAGAAGACCGAGCAATCCCCATCATAAAGTGATGATCCTTGTCTTCTAGCCATGCATAACCCTAACCGTCCATCAAGTGACCACTTCATCAATCTACACCCTCCATTCCCTCACAACCTCTTTATATAAACGACCCTTGTCCGTACCACCCTTCATTGTCATCACACACCCTTCACCACTCTTCATTTCGGTACAATACACCCCCTATCTGATTATAAACGTTCCTCCCCTCACTCTCTTCATTGCCATAAAACCCTAAACAACCAAAAGTCTCCACAACCTTACCACCTTCACATATTAATCATCATTCATGGCATCTTCAAGTTCTAAGAGAAGGGAGGGAAAGGAACCCATGGAAGAACACCCATATGATGAGAAGAGATTTAGAAGCTTGCATCATGCATTGCAATACGGGTGGATGGTTGATAAGGAAATCATCTATGAGCTGGGGTTTCAAGTTAAGAAGACTGAATGCCCCGAAATCACAGAGAAGGTAGAAAGGAGAAGATGGGAGCTCCTCACTGACCCGGTCACTAAGGTGAATGCAAATCTCATAAGAGAATTTTATGCAAATGCAGTCAGATATGATAAGAAAGATGAGTCATATACAAGCTTTGTGAGAGGAACAATGGTAGATTTTGGTCCCATGAGTGTAATGAGGGCATTGAAGCTACGGTCTATACCGTTTGAAGAAGAAAGTTATCACTCAAGATTGGACAACAACCCCAATTATGACCAGCTTTTACGAGACCTTTGTGTACCAAGAGCTGACTGGGAAAGGGGTGCAGAAAATAAACCAAAGTTCATTAAGAGAACAGACCTCACTCCTGAAGCTAAGGGGTGGTTTGAGCTAGTGAGGAGGTCTATTCTCCCAGCTGCAAACAACTCGGAGGTGAATCTCGAGAGAGAAACAATGGTGCATTGTATACTCAACGGATGAGAAATCAAAGTTCATGAGATCATAGCTCAAGGCATTAGAAAGATGGCAGAGAAAAGCGACTCAAGAGGAACATTAGGTTACCCCAGCACTATCTACCGAATATGCAAGAAAGCTAGGGTGGTTTTTGAAGATGAGGACCCCGTTTGGATAAAGGAAGGCATTCTAATAACAGTCCGAAGGATGAATGCTGCAGCATCCCCCTGCCTCAACGGAAGCAAAGAAAGAGGATAGCCCCTCAAGTAGTGGAAGGCCAAGTCTCAGAGGGTCAAGCACAACAGACCTTGGACATGCACCAATTGCAGGAGGCCATTGATGGCTTGTCTAGACAATATTTAGAAAGCCAAGGAGCACAGAAAGAGCTTCAACTACAGATGATGGGGCAACAAGAGGAAACACTTTCAAGATGGATGACTCAGCAAGGTGAGTGGCAAAGGCAAATGATGGAACAGCAACTAAGCCAAGGATAATAATGGGGAGAAGCATTCAACAGGATGGAACAAAGACAAAACGAGCAACAAGAATCCACTCAGAGGCTAATCAACATCCAAGCACATCAAGGGGCACACATACATGAGATGCATCGAAGACAAATAGAACAGGCAGAACTATTGGATGAGCAAAGGGCATTCGCAGAAGGAGTTTACATGAGCGAAACAGGACATCATATAAACACTCAAGCCAGGCTCGGCTACTTAGTGGGACAGCTGCCAGTACTACATCCAGGAATAGCCAAGTATGACGAAATGAAGGATGAATTAGCACGAAAGGAAAGACAAAGGGTGGAAGAGAGTCATGAGTCAGTGAGGAAGGCACTTGAGGATTGGAAGCAAGCAAGATTGGCACGGATGCGAGGAAATGCAAGAGGAAACAAGGAGGACAAGCAAGGAAAAAGCATGGACATCCACAACAGTAAAAGGTGGTGGAGCTCCTTCTTTGTTCCATCTTTCTCTATGTCTTAAATAAGGAAGATCTTGTGTGAAATAGAACTTGCTTCCATGTTATGTTTAAACCTTTTTCAATCATGTCTTTTAAGTTTGTGGTATTGAATAGGTCTATGTGTGCTAGTCTTTATGTTACTGCATCCTTACTTAACTTACTTGTATGCTTGTTTCTTTTGAATTAAATGAAGAGAGAATGATTGTTTTTAAAAGACCAGAGTAGAGTTCATAATGTGGAAGTGCATTCATGAATCTTTGGGGTAGTCATAAGTAGCTAAGTTGGTTCAACCACAAGGTTAGGAGGACAACTATCTATCCTAAATACTTGACTTTGGATATACCCATGAGACTAAGTAGATGACAAGATCCTAATAAGAGAAAAGGGAAAGAATAGTGGAAGTGTAAAACAAAAGAAAAAGAGTAAGCAATAAGGCTAGGCACCAATGGTTTGGACCTTGAGACAAGTGTCTGTGGTGCTCCTGTGTGAGGGATCTACTTGGATAAATAAGCTCTCAGGGGTGCTTTATCACTTGGTAACTTGGGTTAACTAACCCGGGATTATCAGCTAAAAATCCACTATCAAGAGTAACCCTCACTACAGAGCATTTAGTAACCCAAAGAGGTGCTGGACACCAAGGTCTCAAGAAAAGAAAATAAACAAACTATATGCCTGTGGTGTGTATGTATGGGGGAGAGACTTGAGGGAGTAAGTCCTTAGGGGTGCTTCAACACCTAGCACCTTGAACCAACTGGTTCGGGAGTGTTGGCTGAAAACTTATCTTAAAGAGTTGCCCCCTTACAGAGCACATAGCCTAAATAACACAAATAACCCTTGAAATAACAATAAAAGGATCAATGAATAAAAGTCTCATGGGATATAAACAAAGTAAGTGTTTAGGGACATGATAAAGGTCTGAAAGCCAGTAATGGAATAAACCTAAGTTGCTATGCATGAAACCACCATAAAATCAGTAACATGACTTCCACAAGAATGACTCATTCCTCTGGATATTCCATTCATCATTCTCTTGTTCCAGTACTTGCTTAGGGACAAGCAAGCTTTAAGTTTGGTGTTGTGATGCCAGGACATCTTGGCCAGTTTCACTGACCTTTTCTTTACTATTTTTAGGTTAGTTTCATGCATTTCTTTAGGAAATAAGCTAGTTTTGGGTAGATATTCACTTACACCTTGACTCAAGCATACATTGTGCATTTTACATTATTTCATGAGGATTTTGCATAAGTTTAGTGACAAATTGTATGTTGCATTGCCCATGACTTGGACTAGAACTTTGATGCACTCTATTGCTTGATTTCAGGACCAAAGGAAGCAAGGAAAGGGAGGAAACTTGCAAGGTTAATGAGAAAAGTGATTGCCAATGACACTCTCATAGCCATCATTTCCCATGTTAAGAGTCACATTAACTAAGTTAACGTGAACTCTAATGTGACAATGTTGAATGTCACTAACGTTGGCAAACACTCATGAGTGGCCACGTTAGAGCCCACGTTAACCTAGTTAACGTGGCCTCTAACGTTAAAGGGGGAAGAGAAGCCAACGTTAGTGACATTCAACATTGTCACTAACGATGGCCTAAGGATGCAACACACCACGTTAACTCCCACGTTAACTTGGTTAACGTGGGAGCTAACGTAAGAAGTGAGAGTTGTCGCCAACGTTAGTGACACTCAACATTGTCACTAACGTTGGAAGCAACCACACAACCCCCCAAGGAGCCACGTTAACTTCCACGTTAACTTAGTTAACGTGGAAGCTAGCGATGAGGAATGAATGATGAGCCAACGTTAGTGACACTCAACATTGTCACTAACGTTGGGATGGCTAAGAATGGCCACGTTGAAGCCATGTTAACCTAGTTAACGTGGACTCTAACGTGAGATCTAGGGACACATTGGAACGTTAGTGATAATGTTGAGTGTCACTAACGTTCTCGAAGGTTGGCAAGGCCACGTTAGGAGCCACGTTAACCTAGTTAACGTGGAGCTTTAACGTGAAGCAAAAAGGGGCACACTGGAACGTTAGTGACAATGTTGAGTGTCACTAACGTTCTCGAAGTTTGGCAAGGCCACGTTAGAAGCCACGTTAACATAGTTAAATGTTAACGTGGGCTCTAACGTGAGGCAAAGGGGTACATTGGAACGTTAGTGAAAATGTTAAGTGTCACTAACGTTCTCGAACTTATACTTTCAATAAATGTTAACACCCCTAACGCCCTGAGCTGAAGTCTCTGCCCACTTAGCACTTTCTCTCTGCAAGTAAAGCCAAGCCCAAATGAAGAAAAGAACTGCTTCAAACTCAAGATCCAAAGGCCCAAGACTTGAAGAGCAAACTAGAAACTGAGAAGAGTAGTATATATAGGAGTAGCTTTGAATTGTAAAAGGAGTTCTGGAGGCTGGAAAAAGAGAACTACTCTCTGTATTTTACTTTCTCTGCATTTTCGAGTTTTATGATGTATTCTCCATCTTTGTTTTCATTTTCAAGAGCTATGAACAATTAAACCCATTTCATTGGGTTAGGGAGCTCTGTTGTAATTTGATGGATCAATACTAATTTTCATTATTCTTCTTCTATCTTTTCTCTTGATTTTACTTGAAAGCTTTCGATCTTAATCCAATTGAGTAGTTATCTTGGAAGAGAAGCTATTCAAACTTGGATCTCTTTTGAACCTTGAAAGAGGAATGAAGAGATCAAGCTAGAAATACTTTCTCATGCTGGACCAAATTGGGTTTGGATGGGTATGTGACTATAACCCTCTCAATACTTGATTTGGGAAATGCATGTGGTATAATCAGTGACCATACTTCATCTCTTCTCATGAGCAATTGACCAAGGAATTGGCTATTGATCAGGATTTGAGAGATTGAATTGCAAGAAATTGTAATTCAATCACTTAAGATTGCCAAGGAGATCAATGAGTGCATTGATTGAGGAAGAGATGAAAATGAACTTGATCCGGAGAATTGCAACATCTCCTAAGCCCAATGAATTCCCCATCTCTGATCTTACCCATTCTCTTTAATTTCTGCCGTTTACTTTTATGAGCAAATCCCCCATTCCCATTTACAATTCTGCAATTTATTTTCAGTCATTTACTTCCAGTCCTTTAATTCTAGCATTTACTTTTTTGTTATTTATATTCCCGCCATTTTATTTTCTGCAACTCTCAACCCAAATTCTAAATTCGCTCAACTAGAACATTCTTCTAATTAAAGTTGCTTGATCAATCAATCCCTGTGGGATTCGACCTCACTCTATTGTGAGTTTTTACTTGACGACAAATTTGGTACACTTGCCGAAGGGAGATTTGTTGAGAGACAAGTTTTCCGTGCATCGCTTGTAACTCTTAGTTAGGAAAACAATAAAATAATTCACTTATCAAATTTGATTGCAAGGAATAAAAGGGCAGAACACAAATTATACTTGTATGCAATGATGGAGAATATGTTGGAGTTTTGGAGATGCTTTGTCTTCTGAAATTCTGCTTTCCTCTGTTTCTGATTCACGCACGCATGTCCTCCTATGGAAAGCTGTGTGTTGGTGGATCACCGTTGTCAATGGCTACCATCCATCCTTCCAGTGAAAAGGGTCCAGATGCGCTGTCACCGCACGGCTAATCATCTGCAGGTTCTCAATCGTACCGGAATAGGATTTACTATCCTTTTGCGTCTGTCACTACGCCCAGCACTCGTGAGTTTGAAGCTCGTCACAGTCATTCAATCCCTGAATCCTACTCGGAATACCACAGACAAGGTTTAGCCTTTCCGGATTCTCTTGAATGCTGCCATCAATCTAGCTTATACCACGAAGATTCTGATTAAGAGATCCAAGAGATATTCATTCATTCTACGGTGGAACGTAAGTGGTTGTCAGGCACGTGTTCGTGGAGGAATGATGATGATTGTCACGTTCATCACATTCATATTGAAGTGCGAATGGATATCTTAGATAGGAACACGCATGTTTGAATGGAAAACAGAAATACTTGCATTAATTCATCGAGACACAGCAGAGCTCCTCACCCCCAACAATGGAGTTTAGAGACTCATGCTGTCAAAAGGTACAAAGTTCAGATCTAAAATGTCATGATATCCAAAATAACTCTCTAAAAGTTGTTTAAATACTAAACTAGTAACCTAGGTTTACAGAAAATGAGTAAACTATGATAGATAGCGCAGAAATCCACTTCTGGGGCCCACTTGGTGTGTGCTGGGGCTGAGACTTAAGCTTCTCACGTGCCTGGGCTGTTTTGGGCGTTCAACGCCAGGTTGTGACCTGTTTCTGGCGTTGAACTCCAACTTGTAACTTATTTCTGGCGCTGGACGCCAGACTGCAACATGGAACTGACGTTGAATGCCAATTTACGTCATCTATCCTTAAGCAAAGTATAGACTATTATATATTTCTGGAAAGCCCTGGATGTCTACTTTCCAACGCAACTGGGAGCGCGCCATTTGGAGTTCTGTAGCTCCAGAAAATCCACTTTGAGTGCAGGGAGGTCAGAATCCAACAGCATCAGTAGTCCTTTTTTAGCCTGAATCAGATTTTTGCTCAGCTCCCTCAATTTCAGCCAGAAAATACCTGAAATCACAGAAAAACACACAAACTCATAGTAAAGTCCATAAATATGAATTTTGCCTAGCAACTACTGAAAATAAACTAAAAACTAACTAAAACACACTAAAAACTATATGAAATTAACCCTAAAAAGCGTATAAAATATCCGCTCATCACAACACCAAACTTAAACTGTTGCTTGTCCTCAAGCAACTAGATAAATAAAATAGAATACAAATAATTTAAGAAGGAATAATATCTCAGAGTTTTTGAGTGAAGCTCAGATTCTAATTAGATGAGCGGGACTAGTAGCTTTTTGCTTCTGAACAGTTTTGGCATCTCACTTTATCCATTGAAGCTCAGAGTGATTGGCATCTATAGGAACTCAGAATTCAGATAGTGATATTGATTCTCCTAGTTCAGTATGTTGATTCTTGAACACAGCTACTTTATGAGTCTTGGCCGTGGCCCTAAGCACTTTGTTTTCCAGTATTACCACCGGATACATAAATGCCACATACACATAATTGGGTGAACCTTTTCAGATTGTGACTCAGCTTTGCTAAAGTCCCCAATTAGAGGTGTCCAGGGTTCTTAAGCACACTCTTATTTTTGCTTTGGACCTTGACTTTAACCGCTCAGTCTCAAGTTTTCACTTGACACCTTCACGCCACAAGCACATGGTTAGGGACAGCTTGGTTTAGCCGCTTAGGCCATGATTTTATTCCTTTAAGTCCTCCTATCCACTGATGCTCAAAGCCTTGGGGTCCTTTTTATTACCCTTGCCTTTTGGTTTTAAGGGCTTTGGCTTTTTCTGCTTGCTTTTTCTTTTTCTTTTTTTTTTTTTGCAAGCTTTTGTATTCACTGCTTTTTTTTGCTTCAAGAATCATTATTATGATTTTTCAGATTATCAATAACATGTCTCATGTTCATCATTCTTTCAAGAGCCAACATATTTAACAGTCTTAAACATCAAATTCAAAAGACATATGCATTGTTCAAGCATTCATTCAGAAGACAGAAAGCATTACCACCACATGTAAATAATTAGAATTTATCTTATTAAAAAACTCGAAAAATATTGCCTCTTATTCTAAAGAAATTCTTCTATTTTATTCATGTTTAATGATGATGATAAAATTAAATTATAGCTTAATTGGAGATAAAATAAAAAATATGGATACTAATTACTACTATATGACTCCTAAGGTAAAACTAAAATAAAAACAGTTATCACAGAGTTAAGGCTAAGATTGGAATTTAACAACCTCTGTTCTGGGAAGTGGATGTTCCTCTAATCTGCGGGGTGCTTGGTCCTTCAAGAGATAATTTCTGGTGCTTCAATTCCCTTAAATCACGCCCTTGCTCCTCCTGTTCTTTAAGCAAATAGCAAAGAATGCTACTTTGTTCCTTCTGTTCTTTCTGTATTTGTTCCATAGCTTCTTGCATCTTGGTAATAGATGTTTCAAGATACTCCCAGTATTCAGATTGAGGGATTTCTGGGAGAATTTCCTGTGTTCTCTTTTTGATGGGGTCATCCTGTGCTTGTTGTTTTTCCATTGATGCTTTGGTGATTGGCCGCTCAACTGAGGTATACTCAGTTATTCCCATCCTTACTCCAGCGTCCTTGCAGAGCATAGAAATGAAGCTTGGATAAGCCAACCTGGCATCTTTGGAATTTTTGTTTACAATTTTGTAAAATTCAGTTGAAATCAGTTGATGAACTTCCACTTCTTTTCCCATCAAGACGCAATTGATCATCACTGCTCTTCTAATAGTGACTTCAGAACGGTTGCTAGTGGGCAGCAGAGAATGCCCAATGAAGTCCAGCCATCCTCTGGCGACTGGTTTGAGATCTTCTATTTTGAGTTGAATTGGGACACCCTTCGTGCTGGTGGTCCACCTGGCTCTAGGGATACATATATCCTCTAGAATCTTATCCAGGCCCTTGTCTGTTCTCATCATTCTCCTATTGAAGGAGTCTGGATCATCTTTCAGCTGAGGTAGCTTTAAGATCTCCCAGATCTTGTCAGGGTGGGTATGAACAATCTTTCTTCTGACCAAGGTCCGATAGTCATAGAGAGCAGATCCAAATAGTCTTTGCTTGTCTGTTTGCCACATATTAGCATAGAACTCCTGGACCATATTCCTTCCCACTTTCGTTTCAGGATTAGCTAGGACCTCCCAGTTCCTGATTCGAATTTGCTCCTGGATCTCCGGATATTCGTCTTCTTTCATATCGAATCTAACTTCCGGGATCACTGATCTTAGACCCATTATTTTGTAATAATGGTCTGAATGTTCTTTAGTTAAGAACTTCCCTTGATTCCAAAGTGGTTTTGGAACACTCTCTTTCTTGCCTCTTGGAGTGGGTTGTTTTCCTTTAGGAGCCATGATCTTAGTGGGTATGGTTTAGTGATCACGGATAAACACACCAAACTTAGAGGTTTGCTTGTCCTCAATCAAAAGAAAAGAAAGGAGAGGGATAGAAGGAGAGCTAGTGTAGGATGGTGGATGAGAGGAAGGAGGCCGAATGGGTTTTTAAAAGGGAGGGGGGTTTTCAAAAATAGGGAGAAAGATAAGATAGAAGATATGATTTAAAAAAATAAGTATGATAAGAAAAGATATAGTTTAAAATTGAAAAGATATGAAAGATATTTTGGAAAAGATAAAATTGGATTTTTGAAAAAGATAATATGGAGATTTGAAAAAGATATTGATTAGTTGAAAAGATTTTTGAATGAAAAGAGATAGATTTGTTTTGAAAATTTTAAAAAAGAGTTGAATTGGATTGAAAAAAGAATTTGTGCTTAAGGATTAAGATACATTTAATATTTTTAAAGAAGGGTTTTTAGAAATTAGGAATTTTAGAAATCAGGGTTCGTAACATGTTTATGCAAGAAATCATGAATTGAAACATGAAAATTAAGATTAAAATGAAAAATATGAAGAAAAAATGAATTTACCTCCTCCCCACCATCCTGGCATTTGAACGCCCAACTGCTGCTTCTCCTGGGCGTTCAACGCCCAGCTGTTGCTTCTTTCTGGCGTTGAACGCCAGGAACTCCTTTGTCACTGGGCATTTTTCTGAACGCCCAGGACGCTGTAAATCTGGCGTTAAACGCCCAGAAGGAGCTTCTTTCTGGCGTTCAACGCCCAGAAGATGCTTCTTTCTGGCGTTTAACGCCCAAATGGCTATCCTTACTGGCGTTCAACGCCCAGTGGATGCTTCTTTTGGGCGTTGAACGCCCAAAAAAGACTTTTACTGGTGTTTTCTTGCTAGTGAGCTCTTTTTCTCTGTTTTGTGTGCAGAATCCTTCTATAACCCTGTGAAATTATACAATTGACTCTTTACCTTAGTATCAGTGAACTTTATATAAACAAATAAAATCAAGAATAGGGCAAAATGCTTAGAGGAGGTGATGCCCCATGGTTGGGTTGCCTCCCAGCAAGTGCTTCTTCATTGTCTTTAGCTAGACCTTGCTGAGCTTTTAATCTAGCTTCAGCCTTGAGCACTCTTGCTCAACATTTCCTTCAAGATAGTGCTTGATTCTCTGTCCATTAACAATGAACTTCTTGTCAGAATCAATATCTTGAAGCTCCACATAACCATATGGTGATACACTTGTAATCACATATGGTCCCTTCCACCGGGACTTCAGTTTCCCAGGGAATAGCCTGAGCCTAGAGTTAAACAACAGAACCTTTTGTCCTGGTTCAAAGATTCTAGATGACAGCTTTCTGTCATGCCACTTTTTTTTATTTTTCTTTATAAAGCTTGGCGTTTTCGAAAGCAGTGAATCTGAATTCCTCTAGCTCATTTAGCTGGAGCAATCTTTTTTCTCCATCTAATTTGGCATCAAAGTTTAGGAATCTGGTTGCCCAGTAGGCTTTATGTTCCAGTTCCACGGGCAGGTGGCATGCCTTACCATACACAAGTTGGTATGGAGAGGTCCCTATAGGAGTCTTGAATGCTGTTCTGTAAGCCCGCAGAGCATCATCCAAGCTTCGTGCCCAATCCTTTCTACGGGTACTTACAGTCCGTTCCAGGATTCTTTTTAGTTTTCTGTTAGAGACTTCAGCTTGCCCATTTGTCTGTGGATGATATGGAGTCGCCACCTTGTGGCGAATCCCATACCGGACCATGGCAGAGTAAAGCTGTTTGTTGCAGAAGTGAGTGCCCCCATCACTGATTAGTACCCTGGGGACACCAAACCTGCTGAATATATGTTTTTGGAGGAATTTTAGCACTGTTTTAGTATCATTGGTGGGTGTGGCAATGGCCTCAACCCATTTTGATACATAGTCAACTGCCACCAGAATATAAGTGTTTGAGTATGATGGTGGGAAAGGCCCCATGAAATCAATACCCCATACATCAAACAATTTAATCTCCAAGATTCCTTGTTGAGGCATGGCGTAACTGTGAGGCAAATTACCAGCTCTCTGGCAACTGTTACAGTTACGCACAAACTCTCGGGAGTCTCTGTAGAGTGTAGGCCAGTAGAAGCCACATTGGAGGACCTTGGTGGCTGCTCGCTCACCTCCGAAATAACCTCCATATTGTGACCCATGGCAATGCCATAAGATCCTTTGTGCTTCTTCTTTAGGCACACACCTATGGATTATGTCGTCTACACATCTCTTAAAGAGATAGGGTTTATCCCACAAGTAGTACTTTGCATCAGTAATTAATTTTTCTTTTATTGCCTGCTGTACTCCTTGGGAATGAACCTTGTAGCTTTGTAGTTTACAATGTCTGCAAACCATGGTGTTTCCTGAATGGCAAACAAATGCTCATCCGGAAAGGTCTCAGAGATTTCAAGAGAGGGGAATGATGTCCCTTCTATTGGCTCTATCCGGGATAGATGATCAGCCACTTGGTTCTCTGTCCCTTTTCTGTCTCTTATTTCTATATCAAACTCTTGCAGAAGCAACACCCATCTTATGAGCCTGGGTTTTGAATCCTACTTTGTGAGTAGATATTTAAGAGCAGCATGGTCAGTGTACACAATCACTTTTGATCCTACTAAGTAGGATCTAAACTTGTCAATGGCATAAACCACTGCAAGTAATTCTTTTTCTGTGGTTGTGTAATTTTTCTGGGCATCATTTAAAACGCGGCTAGCATAATAAATGACATGCAGAAGTTTGTCATGCCTCTGCCCCAGTACTGCACCAATGGCGTGATCACTGGCATCATACATTAGCTCAAATGGTAATGTCCAGTCTGGTGCAGAAATAACTGGTGTTGTGACCAGCTTGGCTTTCAGCGTTTCAAACGCCTGCAGACACTCTGTGTCAAACACAAATGGCGTGTCAGCAGCTAGCAGATTGCTCAGAGGTTTTGCAATTTTTGAAAAATCCTTTATAAACCTCCTATAGAATCCTGCATGCCCCAGAAAGCTTCTGATTGCCTTAACATTGGCAGGTGGTGGTAATTTTTCAATTACCTCTATTTTTGCTTGATCCACCTCTATTCCCTTGTTTAAAATTTTATGCCCAAGGACAATCCCTTCAGTCACCATAAAGTGACATTTTTCCCAATTTAAAACCAGGTTGGTCTCTTGGCATCTTTTCAGAACTAGTTTCAGGTGATTAAGACAGGAGCTGAATGAGTCTCCATATACTGAGAAGTCATCCATGAAGACTTCCAGAAATTTTTCCACCATATCAGAGAAAATAGAGAGCATGCATCTCTGGAAGGTTGCAGGCGCATTACACAGCCAAAATGGCATCCTTCTATAAGCAAACACTCCAGATGGACATGTGAATGCTGTTTTCTCTTGATCCTGGGGATCTACTGCAATCTGGTTATAGCCTGAGTAGCCATCCAAAAAGCAGTAATAATCATGACATGCCAATCTTTCTAGCATCTGGTCTATGAATGGTAAAGGAAAATGATCCTTTCTGGTGGCTGTATTGAGCCTTCTGTAGTCAATACACATGCGCCACCCTGTAACTGTTCTTGTAGGAACCAGTTCATTCTTTTCATTATGAACCACTGTCATGCCTCCTTTTTTGGGGACAACTTAAATAGGGTTCACCCAGGGGCTATCAGAAATAGGATAAATAATCCCAGCCTCCAGTAATTTGGTGACCTCTTTCTACACCACTTCCTTCATGGCTGGATTTAGCCGCCTCTATGGTTGAACCACTGGTTTAGCATTATCCTCCAATAAGATTTTGTGCATGCATCTAGCTGGGTTTATGCCCTTAAGGTCACCTATGGACCACCCAAGAGCTGTCTTGTGTGTCCTTAGCACTTGAATAAGTGCTTCCTCTTCCTGTGGATTTAAAGCAGAGCTTATGATAACTGGAAAAGTGTCACCTTCTCCCAGAAATGCATATTTCAGGGATGGTGGTAATGGTTTGAGCTCGGATTTAGGAGGTTTTTCCTCTTCCAGAGGAAATTTCAGAGGCTCTTTCATTTCCTCTGAATCCTCCAAATTAGGCTGAACATCTTTAAAGATGTCTTCCAACTCTGATTCGAGACTCACAGCCATGTTGATCTCTTCTACCAAAGAGTCAATAAGATTAACTTTCATGCAGTCTTTTGATGTGTCTAGATGCTGCATGGCTTTGACAGCATTCAACTTAAACTCATCATCATGGACTCTCAGGGTTATTTCCCCCTGTTGGACATCAATGAGAGTTCATCCAGTTGCTAGGAAGGGTCTTCCTAGAATGAGAGTAGCACTCTTGGGCTCCTCCATTTCCAGCACTACAAAGTCAGTGGGAAAGGCGAATGGCCCAACTCTGACAATCATGTCTTCAATCACGCCTGATGGGTATTTAATGGAGCCATCGGCAAGTTGGAGACATATCCGGGTTGGTTTAACTTCTTCAGTTAAACCAAGCTTTCTGATAGTGGATGCAGGTATTAGGTTGATGCTTGCCCCAAGATCACATAAAGCTGTCTTGGTGCAATTACCTTCTAATGTGCATGGTATCAGAAAACTCCCAGGGTCTTTAAGATTTTCAGGAAAGCTTTTTAGAATGACTGCACTGTATTCTTCAGTGAGGAGAACTCTTTTAGTTTCTCTCCAATCTTTCTTATGACTCAAGATCTCTTTCATGAACTTGGCATAAGAAGGTATTTGCTCAAGTGCCTCTGCAAATGGAATCTTTATTTCAAGAGTCCTGAGATAATCTGCAAAGCGAGCAAATTGCTTATCCTGCTCCTCTTGGCGAAGTTTTTGAGGATAAGGTATCTTGGCTTTATATTCCTCAACCTTAGTTGCTGTAAGTTTATTTCCTATAGAAGTGGTTGAAGAAGCCTTTTTAGATGGGTTGTTATCAGCACTTGTATGTGTCTGATCCCTCACTGGCAATTGAGTGCCAGAGTTAGAAGCTGGAGTGACGTTAGACGCCAGCTCCTCATCTGTTCCTGGCATTTGAACACCAGAACTGTGCTTCTTTTGGGCGTTCAACGCCAGATCCTTGCTTGTTTCTGGCGTTGAACGCCAGTCCTGAGCATGGTCTGGGCATTCAGCGCCAGCCTTCCACCCAACTTCTGGCGTTTTAGCGCCAGAATTATTTTTCCTGGGCTCTTACTGTCCTCAGATGGATTTTGGGTGGTTTGCTCATTTCTTGGTTTCCTGCTGCCTTGATGTGGGGTATTTAGTGCTTTCCCACTTCTTAATTGAACTACTTGGCATTCTTCTGTTATTTGTTTTGACAGCTGCTGCTTTGTTTGCTTTAATTGTACTTCCATGTTTATATTAGCCATCCTTGTCTCTTGTAGTTTATCCTTGAATTCAGCTAACTGCTTTGTTAGAAAATCCAATTGCTGATTGAATTCAGCAGCTTGCTCTGCAAGACCGAGTTCAGCAGTTACTGTTTTAGCCTCTTCTTTCATGGAAGGGTCACTGCTTAGGTACAGATGCTGATTTCTAGCAACTGTATCAATGAGCTCTTGAGCTTCTTCAATTGTCTTTCTCATGTGGATAGATCCACCAGCTGAGTAATCTAGGGAGATCTGAGCTCTTTCTGTAAGCCCATAATAGAAGATGTCTAACTAAACCCACTCTGAAAACATTTCAGAGGGGCATTTTCATAGCATCTCTCTGTATCTCTCCCAGGCATCATAAAGAGATTCATTATCTCCTTGTTTAAAGCCTTGGATGCCCAGCCTTAGCTGTGTCATCCGTTTTGGAGGAAAGTATTGATTCATGAATTTTTCTGTCAGCTGTTTCCATGTCCTTATGCTAGCCTTAGGTTGGTTATTTAACCACCTCTTGGCTTGGTCTTTTACAGCAAATGGAAACAGTAATAATCTGTAGACATCCTGATCTACTTCCTTATCATGTACTGTGTCAGCAATTTGTAAAAACTGTGCCAGAAACTCTGTAGGTTCTTCTTGTGGAAGACCGGAATACTGGCAGCTTTGCTGCACCATGATAATGAGCTGAGGATTCAACTCAAAGCTACTGACTCCAATGGAGGGTATGCAGATACTACTCCCATATGAAGCAGTAGAGGGGTTAGCATATGACCCCAGAGTCCTCTTGGACTGTTCATTTCCACTTAGATCCATGATGGAGAAAGGGAGATGATGTAAAATAAAAAATTTTATTTTTATTTATTTATTTATTTATATAATTATTTCGAGAACAAAATAAATTAAAATAAAATAAATAAAATAGGTGAAGATTTTCGAAAAAAATGAGGAGGGAGAAAGTGGTCAGGATGTTTTGAAAAAGATATGATTTGAAAAAGATTTTAAATTTTGAAAAAAAATCTGAATTTTAAAAATAAATTTCGAAAATTTGTTTTAAAAATAGAGAGAAAAGATATTTTTGAATTTAAAGAGGAAAGAGAGAAACAATAAGATAGCACAAGATTTAAAATTTTTAGATCTAATGCTCCTTGTTTTCGAAAATTTTGGAGGGAAAACACCAAGGAACACCAAACTTAAAAATTTTAAGATCAAGACACAAGGAAAACTCAAGAGTACTTTGAAGACTCACAAGAACACACGAATATGAAGAAAGAACACCAAACTTAAAATTTTTAGAAAACCAAAATAAAATTTTTGAAAAATAAAGGAAGATCAACAAGAACACACCAAACTTAAAGTTTAGCACGAGATTTAATAGAAAAATTATTTTTAAAAAAATTTTTGAAAAGAAAATAAAAGACTCTTACCCAAAAGACAAAAATTTCCTAATCTAAGCAACAAGATTCACCGTCAGTTGTTCAAACTCAAACAATCCCCGGCAACGGCGCCAAAAACTTGGTGCACGAAATTGGAAATCACAGTTCTTCACAAATTCGCACAACTAACCAGCAAGTGCACTGGGTCGTCCAAGTAATACCTTACGTGAGTAAGGGTCGATCCCACGGAGATTGTTGGCTTGAAGCAATCTATGGTTATCTTGTAACTCTTAGTTAGGAAAACAATAAAATAATTCACTTATCAAATTTGATTGCAAGGAATAAAGGGCAGAACACAAATTATACTTGTATGCAATGATGGAGAATATGTTGGAGTTTTGGAGATGCTTTGTCTTCTGAAATTCTGCTTTCCTCTGTTTCTGATTCACGCACGCATGTCCTCCTATGGCAAGCTGTGTGTTGGTGGATCACCGTTGTCAATGGCTACCATCCATCCTTCCAGTGAAAAGGGTCCAGATGCGCTGTCACCGCACGGCTAATCATCTGCAGGTTCTCAATCGTACCGGAATAGGATTTACTATCCTTTTGCGTCTGTCACTACACCCAACACTCGTGAGTTTGAAGCTCGTCAAAGTCATTCAATCCCTGAATCCTATTCGGAATACCACAGACAAGGTTTAGCCTTTCCGGATTCTCTTGAATGCTGCCATCAATCTAGCTTATACCACGAAGATTCTGATTAAGAGATCCAAGAGATATTCATTCATTCTACGGTGGAACGTAAGTGGTTGTCAGGCACGCGTTCGTGGAGGAATGATGATGATTGTCATGTTCATCACATTCATATTGAAGTGCGAATGGATATCTTAGATAGGAACACGCATGTTTAAATGGAAAACAGAAATACTTGCATTAATTCATCGAGACACAGCAGAGCTCCTCACCCCCCAACAATGGAGTTTAGAGACTCATGCTGTCAAAAGGTACAAAGTTCAGATCTAAAATGTCATGATATCCAAAATAACTCTCTAAAAGTTGTTTAAATACTAAACTAGTAACCTAGGTTTACAGAAAATGAGTAAACTATGATAGATAGCGCAGAAATCCACTTCTGGGGCCCACTTGGTGTGTGCTGGGGCTGAGACTTAAGCTTCTCACATGCCTGGGCTGTTTTGGGCATTCAACGCCAGGTTGTGACCTGTTTCTGGCGTTGAACTCCAACTTGTAACTTGTTTCTGGTGCTGGGCACCAAACTGCAACATGGAACTGGCGTTGAACGCCAATTTACGTCATCTATCCTTGAGCAAAGTATGGATTATTATATATTTCTGGAAAGCCCTGGATGTCTACTTTTCAACGCAATTGAAAGCGCGCCATTTGGAGTTCTATAGCTCCAGAAAATCTACTTTGAGTGCATGGAGGTCAGAATCCAACAACATCAGTAGTCCTTTTTCAGCCTGAATCAGATTTTTGCTCAGCTCCCTCAATTTCAGCCAGAAAATACCTGAAATCACAGAAAAACACACAAACTCATAGTAAAGTCCAGGAATATGAATTTTGCCTAGAAACTACTAAAAATAAACTAAAAACTAACTAAAACACACTAAAAACTATATGAAATTAACCCCAAAAAGCGTATAAAATATCCGCTCATCACAATATAAGCACATAGTGACAAAAGAGCAGTAGAATAATGAAATTAGTTAAATAAATGTAGATTTTGGATTGTTTCGGAGTTAAAAAATCTGAGATAAGAAATCACAATCCAAAATGTAATATAAATAGAATTCATGTTAATTAGGAAAAACAATAAACATGCCTTGAGTTAGAAAGTTAAAGTAATTAGATAAAAACTGAACAGAGAAGTTTGAAAGTTAAAATAGTTAGGAGTGAAAAAGAAAGTTAGGAAGGTAAAGTAGTGAGTTAGTGAAAAGAAGGGTGAAGTAAGTGGCATGAGAATTGATTCCTAGGTAACAATAAATTCTCAATTTTAAAGAATAATCAACTCAAATTCAAGCAAGGATATCAGGTTGATAATGATTCTTATAGATATAGAAATAGCAAAAATGAAATCGAATCATCAAAAGTGCAATTTTATGAACCAGGAAATTGAAAGGAAAAGGAATGCTGGCCCGTGCATTCATGAATTGGTTTAGTTGTAGCTGAGTAGTGCAAAATTGAAAATTGCCAAAACCAATTCCTGAATGTAAAAATGAAACAATTTACAGAAAATTGGGCAGCATTCCGGCTAAAATTGGATGTTCCCGGAAAATAATAAGTAAGAAAAACAGTTCATATGAATTTAAATAAAGCTGCAAATAGACACAGATAGTAGGAACAGTAAGGAACAGTCTCAATAGCAGTATGAAATACGAAAGAATAGCATATGAACAGTAATAACATCACAGCCAGACCAAAATTGCAGAATAGGTAAAACAAACAACAAGTATGGCACAATTATCAGGCCTAAATCTACTAACCACATCCTAGCTACCTAACCACCTAGAATCCACTACAACATGCATCTCTAACTATCCTAAGTTTGAACATAAACTGAAAAATATGCAACTAACTATGAATGAAAGAAAAGTGGCATTTGGCGGAACCTGGTATGCGTATGAACTAAGGTAGGGATCAGAGAGATGGCGGTGGTGAAAGGGGGTGCGGCGGCGCGGTGGTGGAACAGGGAGGTTGGCGCGGTGGTGGGCGGCTGTTCGTGGTGGCAGGGGGTTTCGGGTACGGTTAACGGTGGAGGGGTGGTTTAAGAAGAATGGGGGTGGGGTTGGTGGTGGTGGGAGGCGGTGCTGGTGGCAGGGCAGTCGTGGCTGGCCACGGTGGGGAGTGGCAATGGCGGAGTGGGGGAAAGAAGAGAGAGAAGAAGGGGGAGGGGAGAAGGAAGAAGGAGGGGGGTGGTCGTCGCGGTGGGTCTGGGTGGTTGTGGGTGGTGTGGCGGTCGGAGGTGGTTAAGGGTGGTGGTGGTTTTGGTGGGGAGCAGAGAGGGGGGTTGGGGGAAAGGGAATGGGGGCGCGATGGGGGTAGGTTTCGCGTGACTAGGGGTTAGTGAATTTAAATCCACGCGAACACGTGGGGCATGCGGTCGCGTGACTAGGGTGAAATGGGATTGACGCGGTCGCGTGATGGACGTGAATGCATGGAATGTGTGAAAGATGGATGACGCGGACGCGTGAGGCACGCGGTCGCGTCGCTGGAATTTGTGCTAAACACACAGTTCCAGTGTCGTTTCAGCGCAAGTCTCTGTCTTCAATTAAGGGGCCACAATGTCCATGCGACGCGAACGCGTCGCTCACGCTTTCGCATGGGATGAGTTTTGTGCAAGTGACGCGTTCGCGCCAGGGACGCGAACGCGTGGCCATTTTGTGCTAAATGCACAACAGCCGCACGATTCCAGCCCAGATTTCTGGGCGTTGGATTTTTACGCCAATTTCCAGATCATGCGTTCACGTGATTGACGCAGATGCGTGGGAGGTAGTTTTCGCAACTGATGCGAACGCGTGAGCAACGCGGTCGCGTCGCACGCTTCTCTCTTTTTTTATATAAAATTATGCAGTTATGGTATGCAATGCTGATGCAAATGCTATGAATAACATTCAGGTTCAATGAAAATAACATAATATAAAAACAAACAACACGAAATAATTGAAAAAGAAATGACCATACCATGGTGGGTTGTCTCCCACCTAGCACTTTTAGTTAAAGTCCTTAAGTTGGACATTTGATGAGCTTTTCGTTGTGGTGGATTGTGCTTAAATTCATCCAGAAATCTCCACCAATGTTTAGAATGCCAACAGCCTCCGGGGTCCCAAACTAGGCATGTAAAGCTTTTGAGCAGCTTCAAACAGATTCTCAGACTCCCGGGGTGATGAATGCCAGAATAGATTCCAGGATCCCAAACTTTGCTTTTAAATCCACCATTGTCTTGATCTATATTCTTCCATCCAGGCGGTTTAGAAATTAGATTCTCACCAGGATGACCAAACGTCTTCCGAGACCCATTCAATTGAACATGATACCAATCCGTGCACTTCGAATTGAAGTGTGGAACCTTATTGAATCTTGCGCACCAGCTCTGAGTACGAGCTATTTCCCTCTTACTCTTAAAGCCGCAGAGAGCTCTAAGCTGGCCATCTGTTTCAAGCAAACCATATTCAAGTGGGAAAGAAAAGATAAAGGTTAAGGATTGTACCCACTTGAAGCTTGTATTAGGTGGTAATGGCCTTGGGATAGGTGTTTCGAGTGGTTCTGTAAGTTCTACTCCCTTGTAATCTTCTGTGAATTCCTCCACTTCTTGACAAGATTCTTCAACTGCAACTGCGTCCTGATCAACGTCTTCTATGTCTTCCTCGTCACTCAAGTCATAAGCTGGAGGTTGAGAGAAATCTACCTTGACATCATCTTCGTATTCACTTGGATAAGGTTCTTCCATCTCAGAGAATTCACTTGCGGGTGCAAGTTCATTACAAGGAGAACTTGACTTGAGACTATCATCATCAAGGAAACTTGCATCTTGGGTTATTCCGTCTAGTTCTTCATAAAATACCTGCTTTGGGGGTTGTGCATTATCTTCCTTAGCATCAATAGTAACATCCTTGACGGAATTTTTCACAACTCTGGATTCCCATGGAGGTTCAGTATCTCCTAAATCTTCAATCAGTACTTCTTCTTCTTGGATAATTTTAGCTTCCTCCAATTGTTCCAGAACAAAGTTATGCTCATTACTGCCCACTGGGGTTTCTAGTGTCTCCTTTATGCTACGTTCGTCATTAGATTCTCCACATAAAGCTATTGGAGTTCCATGAGTGTCTAAACGTCTGGAAGATAATTGATTTATTGCTTGCTCCAGCTGATGAAGGTTTGTATGAAGTTGATCTACTGTTTCCTTGAGGCGAGCCTGTGATTCTTGAGGTGATGGATATGGACATGGTACATAGGGAAGTGGTGGTGTTTGGGAGTAATTGGATTGGAATTGGGGTAAATAAGGATCACACGGTAGTGAATGGTGAAAAGGAGCTTTGGAGTGTGGTGGTTCGAAGTTATGTTGAGAGGATGGTGTATAAGCACATGGTGGGGCTTGTTGGTAACTACCAGGAGGTCCACCATATCTATCAGCTTGGTATGCATTATAGAATGGTCTTTGTCCAAGATATCTTGGAAGGTGTTGTTGCCGAAAGGGTTGATCAGATCCTCTTGGCTCCATCCATCTTTGATTGCTTAGACCTTGATGCATATTCCTGTTATAGCTTCTATTCCTTTCAACAAATTCAGAACCAAACTCAAAGCGAGAGGGGTGAGAGTTCATAGTAGCTAAATAGAAATAAAAGAGAAGAACAAAAACAAATAAACAAGTAAAAGAAAAATATTGACAATAACCAATAATAAGGCACACGTTTACAGTTCCCCGGCAACGGCGTCATTTTGAAGAGAGAACTTTTGCGTGGTCTAGAAATTCGCAAATAAATCCTCGTTGCAGGTATAGCTTCTAAACCAACAAAAGTCCTTTCTTACAAACGTTTTGGTTGTCACAAGTGACAAACCCCTTAAAAATTGATAACCGAAGTATTCAAACCTCGAGTCGTCTTCTCAAGGAACTGCAGGGAGGTATGTTCTTATTATTAGTTATGAGTTTTGTAAATTGGGGGTTTTGAAGGTAAGGAACAAGTAATTTAAATGACAAGTAAAATAAATAAACAACTATAAAATAAACTCTTGGCAAGGTATCAAAATTCGGAAGTCCTATCCTAGTTATTCTTATGAGAATTGAAGTTAATCCCACTTAGTTAACCTTCTCTAAAGCAAAGGAAAGTCAAGTGGACTAATTAGTTAGATTCCCAAGTCATAGCCCACTCCTAAGGAAAGACTAGAGTTAGTGAAATTCAATTCAATTAGCGAACATAACAATCAATCACGATAAGTTTAATGACTCAAGAATTTCCAGTTAATCAATTAAAGCCAAGGATATAAAAAGCTAAATAAGAATCACAAATCTGAAATACCTCAATTGCATTAATAAGAGAAAATCAAACTAAACATGAAGAGTTCTTAAGCCAAATTGGCAACATAAGTAATTAAATGAGAGCATTAAAGTATCTGAAAGTAAAAGAGAAATATAAAGTAAAAGGAATATTGAACCTGATAGAGAGTTGAAATACTAAATTGAAATAATAAGAAATCCTAATCGTAAAACCTGAGAGAGGAGAGAACCTCCCCCTCTAAAAACTACATCTAAACTATGAAAAATGAATAATTGGAGCTCCCCCTTTGAATGGATGCATTCCCCACTTTATAACCTCTAATCTGTGTTTTCTGGACTTGGATCTGGGCCAAATAGGGCTTCAGAAATCGCTGGTAGCATTTTCTGCAGTTTCTGCACGTGGCGTCTGTCACGCGTCCGCGTGGGTCGCGCGGTCGCTTCATTTGGGAGTTTTCCTTGTCACGCGTTTGCTTCGGTCACGCATGCGCGTGATCTGCGTTCTGCTCATGGCACGCGTCCGTGTCAGTCACGCATTCGCATCGCTGCCTTTTTGCGCTGGGCATGCGGCCGCATCGTCCATGCGTTCGCGTCGTTGCCAGTTTCTTCAAAAACTCCATTTTGTGCTTTCCTTCCATTTTTTGTATGTTTCCTTTCCATCCTTTGAGTCATTCCTGCCTTAGGAGATCTGAAACTTCTTAACACACAAATCACGGCATCGAATGGTAATAACAGGTAATTAAATTAATTACTTTTAAAGCATAGGAAACATGTTTTTCGCATACATCACATAATAAGGAAGGGAAAGTAAAACCATGCAATTTACATGAATAAGTGGGTGAAGGATTAAATAAATCACTTAAATTGAGCACAAAATATATCATAAAATATGAATTTATCAGTTATCTTATAGGTCTTAGTTAGGCAGATCAGAAGGTTGATGGATAAATATTTATGGGATTATTATAATAGGGTGCTCATATTTTAAGGATAGAGTTGAGGATTGGAGTTGCTTTGCCTTTCTAAATTAACTCTGATCCTACTGTCTTCTCTGCTTGTGAATGATCTTCTTCAACGGCAGGCTGTATGTGATCTACGCCATGGCCGTGGTTATTGATCTCCTCTATTACAGATTGAACCCTTTGGCCGTGGTCATCTAATCTGACGAAGGGTGAAGAGCTAGCAGTTCATTCTCTTGTCGATCCTATTCAAAACGCCACAGACAAGGTCGAATCTTCCGGATCAGAGGATGCTGCTTCTTAGGATTCTAGCCTATACCACAGAGACCCTAATCTCCCCAGAAATTAGCTGTACTGGTGTCTCGAGAAGTTCCCAACGAAGTTGTGGATTAGCCATCTGAGAGATGTATAAACATAGCTGTTGGCTCTTGCTTTCCAGTCACGTATTCACACGAACCCAAGTATACGCGGGTGTTTGTCAGAAACGTTCGTCTTAATGTAATGAACAGAGCTGATTGTCACTGATCATCCTATCTACCACGTTGAAGATCGGATATACATCTTAGAGATAAATCAAACACGGACCGAAGAAGAAACAGTAATACTTTTATTAATTCATAGGACTCAGCAGGGCTCCTCGCCTCAACCTAGGAGCTTTAGAAACTCATACTGATGTAAAATACAGAGTCAAACTAGAAAATAATGTGTAAAGTCTAGATGATTTT
This sequence comes from Arachis hypogaea, assembly GCF_003086295.3. Classification (NCBI taxonomy): domain Eukaryota; kingdom Viridiplantae; phylum Streptophyta; class Magnoliopsida; order Fabales; family Fabaceae; genus Arachis; species Arachis hypogaea. The sequence goes on along the minus strand of NC_092055.1, from coordinate 91,321,098 downwards.
TGTTGTTGTTCGAATGATTATGTAAAATACACTTTAAATACTAAACAGATGACTAGTAAGGGTAAAACAGTCTATTTAGTGCTAAAATCCACTTTTAGGGCCCACTTAGTGAGTGTTTGGGCTGAGCTTTGATGACATCCACGTGCTATGAGGTCTCTGGGGCGTGGAACACCAGCAAGGGGTTCGTCTTTGGCCGTTTGGATGCTGGTCTCTGCTCTTTGGGCGCTGGACACTGGAAGGGGGCAGGTAGCTGGCGTTGGACACCAGTTTTGGGCCTTCTAATCTGAAGCAAAGGATAAACTATTATATATTGTGGGAAAGCTCTGGAAGTCAAATTTGAATAGCCGTTGAGAGTGCTCCATTTGGACTTATGTAGCTCCAGAAAAGCTCTTCCAAATGCAAGGTCAGATTCGGACAGCATCTGTAGTGCTTTCTCTGTCTCTGAATCAGACTTCTGCTTCAACTCCTCAATTTCAGCCAGAAAATACCTGAAATTATACAAAAATAGAAAAACTCATAGTAGAATCAAAAAATCTGAATTTAACACTAAAACCTATAAAAACTTAATAAAAACTAAATAAAATATACTAAAAACTATATGAAAATGATGCCAAAAAGCATATAAAATATCTGCTCATCAGATGACCACGGCCAATGGTGTTTGATCTGGAGTAGAGGAGATTCATGACCATGGCCCATGGCCTCGATCACTGATGAGCAGATATTTTATACGCTTTTTGACATCACTTTCATATAGTTTTTAGTAGTTTTTATTTACTTTTTATTATGTTTTTTTAGGTTCTAGTGTAAAATTCACATTTTTGGATTCTACTATTAGTTTTTTTGTTTTTGTACAATTTCAGGTATTTTCTGGCTGAAATTGAGGAGCTGGAGCAGAAGTCTGATTCTGCAGATGTTGTCCTAATCTGACCTACCTGTATTCGGAAGATATTTTCTGGAGCTACAGAAGTCCAAATTGAGCGATCTTAATGGTTTTGGAAAGCTGACTTTCAGAGCTTTCCAGCAATATATAATAGTCCATACCTTACTTCAGATTAGAAGGCCCAAAACTGGCGTCCAACGCCAGCTTCCTGCCCCCTTCCAAGCATCCAGCGCCCAAAGAGCAGAGACCGGCATCCAAACGCCCAAAGAGGACCCCCTAGCTGGCGTTCAATGCCCAAGGAGTCCCCTAGCACGTAGATCTCATCAAAGCTCAGCCTAAACACTCACCAAGTGAGCCCCATAAGTGGATTTTAGCACTAAAAAGACTATTTTACCCTTACTAATCATCTGTTTAGTATTTAAAGTGTATTTTACATAATCACGTTGATCATTCACCCCTATTTTTTCGTTTACTTTGTATTTTTACTTTTAGTATGAGTTTCTAAACCTCCTAGGTTGAGGGGAAGAGCCCTGTTGAGTCCTATGAATTAATAAAAGTACTACTATTTCTGTTCAATCTGTGTTTGATTAATTCTAAGATGTATATTCGTACTTCATCGTGGTGAATAGGATGATCTAACCAATTAGCTCTATTCATCACATTAAGACGAATGTGCCTGACAAACACTCGCATCTACTTGGGTCAAAATGCGTCTTTCACTGGACAAGGACGACCAACAGCTTGAATATACATCTCTCAGACGGCTAATCCACGACTTCGTTGGGGACTTCTCGAGACATCACTTCAGCCGATTTCCAAGGAGATTAGGGTCTCTGTGGTAGAGGCTAGATCCTAAAGATGCAGCATTCTCTGATCCAGAAGCTCTGACCTTGTCTATAGGATTTTGAGTTGGATCATAAAAGAGAATGGATTGTACGCGCTTCACCCTCAAGTAGAGATGGATCCACACTAAACCTGGGGTTCAGATCCGGAGGAGTATTGGCAACTGCTCAAACCAGTGTCAATCACATACAGCCTACCATTGAAGAAATCACTCACAAGCAAAGAGAGCAGTAGTACCAGAGTTAATTCAGCAAGGCAAAGCAACTCTAACTTACAACTCTATTCCTATCATTTAATCCAATTGGTTTTACCCCTTTCACACATTACTCTTACAACTCCATATATGACATATAATCATTCAAAGTTTATCCACCAACCTTTTGATTCT